>NC_049995.1:2605160-2675944 GCF_000003815.2 Branchiostoma floridae
ACACACATGAAAAAGAATGCACCCCAAAGACGGACTACATGTAATACACACCATAACAGATGAGAGGCCACCGACTCGTGAGCGACCAGTTTGCCCTTGTACAGTTCAGTAGAGGGCCAGGCCATGATGTCGCGGTGCATACGGTACTGTGTTGTCAACATACGCACGATCTGGTCGCCATGGAGACCAATGACACGCTCCATGAGTGACACACTCAGTCCTTGAGCAGCAGCTCTGTAACATCATCAGGTACATTTTTGTACTATTATTGTGGATTACAATTCCCTACCTAGCCACCTTTCTAACGGTACCAAGTTTGACCCGCCGGAATAACTTTGAAGACTTCGGAATCTCAAGCGTATATACGCCCGTAAGTGTTACGTAGCGGTAAGCTAGGGTAAACTTAAACCCAACACTAAACATAATTGGGACTTACCCTGAAATTTGGAAAGAAAAATCTTGCTACTTCTTAACTAATCTGTTTTGAAAACAATTCTTTTACTAACAATTTCAAAGCAACAAACTTCACAGACATGCAATTTGTCATAAAAGGTAAGAAAACATTCGATTCCATAAGATCTATAAATTCTACAGTTTAACAAATGTTCCTGCCCATTGACAATTTTTTATAGACAGCGACGAAGACTAATTTTTTCTTTTAGTCTATCTATTACAATACTTTTGTCGTTAAGTTCTTGCGTAGTTTGTCATAGTCTGACTGGCAGACTGACTGACAGATAGATAGATAGATATTATAATACATCACAATGTAGATATGATTCCATCCAGAGACAGCCTACTTGTGTGATATGATGGTTGGAGGCAGCTGTAGATGATCCCCAGCGAGAACACAGCGGCCTGCGTACTGTAGCGGGATCCAACACGACACTTCCAGGGCCTACACACATTTGGAAATATGTATGGTAACGTTACATTGTATAGCTATAACTTTACAGATGAGTTTTGCAATGTTGAAGAAAATTTGATGGCAAGTGTATTGCGCATGGTCTTTTTAGCGAATGCCCACAAACGCCCACTCTAGAGAAGTCCGCGCTGCACGAATCTCATTTTGTTTGCTTGGAATATGTCCACGTTGTGCTCCCATGTATTAATCCTGAGTTTCAAGTCAATCCGTCGACCCGAAGTGACATGAATCAAAGTTTTCGATTCTCGATGGTCTTTTTAGCGAACGCCCAGCAAAATGTCTTTTTAACGAATGCCCACTATATCCACAAAAATATCGGCCGTCGCGCAACGACACCTAAACCTACCACCACAAACATGTTCAAGATGGTGTCCCATTGATGTGTACGGAGTTTCCGTGCTTTACAAGCATTTTAAGTCCCTGTTTTTGGTCAAAATGTACTCCGCCGATACTGCCATACATTAACAATTCAAAATGGCGGGCACTAGTCATGTGACCTCCTTGCGGGACTGTTCTATAAGTATCGCGGGAGGGACTGTTGTAGCATAGCTTATCATACAACCATTTTAGAGTGAATTCTGAACAAGATTTTTATTGTTTTGAACGAATAAACCTGTCATTCATTCATTCATTCATTTTCAATTCATAGTGCTATCATCTGACTGATATTTACATTGTGGTCCTTTTTTCTGTGCTATAATTACCCAGGTTTGAGGAACTTAGTGCAAATGTGGATATTGATTCTCCTCAGTGCCCAATTAATGTACAAAAGGCTCAGACACATTAGTGTTATAAACCTGACTAGGGCAGGTAACCAATACTAGAAAAACATAGCTATTCATTATTAACAATACTATTTACATTATAATAATAACTCTTCACCAAACTGGACTTTTCTTATCTTTATTTATCACAGAAACATTGCTACAATGAGGATTTGATTAGATGAGTATCTGTTACAGTATGTACAAACTTATTTCAAATACAAAAATGTATTTCATTTCACTTCCTAAATATCTTTTAAAGTATTGGAAGGGGTTGACACATAAACAATATTAATTGCATTATTTGTGTTCAGAAAAATGTAACCACAAGCTATTAATAGTCTAATAAAATGTTGGAACATGGCATGCGCGGGCTCCTCTTCTGAGTACAGAAAGGAAATGTTTTATAACATTTAGTTATGACGTAGAAAATTTCAATTGTAAAATGTACCTTTATTAACATTGACAAATTGTTTTTCTCTTCTTAATAAATGACAACAATAAAGGTAAGTAAGGTGTGTTTCTTTTATAACAGGCCAGGTAAGACGCCGTACAGGTGAGTAATGTGTGTTTCCTTTTATAGCAGACCAGGTAAGACACCGTACATACAGGTGAGTAAGGTGTGTTTCCTTTTATAGCAGACCAGGTAAGACACCGTACAGGTAAGTAAGGTGTGTTTCCTTTTATAACAGACCAGGCAAGACACCGTACAGGTGAGTAAAGTGTATTTCCTTTTATAACAGACCGGGTAAGACACCATACAGGTAAGTAAGGTGTGTTTCCTTTTATAACAGACCAGGCAAGACACCGTACAGGTGAGTAATGTGTATTTCCTTGACTACAGACTAGGTAGGACACCGTACAGGTGAGTAACGTGTATTTCCTTTGATTACAGACCAGGTAAGACACCGCACAGGTGAGTAAGGTGTGTTTCCTTTGCCTATAGACCAGATAGGGCATTATATAGGCAAGTAAGGTGTCTTCCCTTTGCATATAGACCATGTAGGGTATTGTACAGGTAAGTTAAGTGTATAATACCCTATCTGGTCTATAGGCAAAGGAAAGTTGCTTTACTCACCTGTATAATACCCTATCTGGTCTATAGGCAAATGAATGACACCTTTCTTACCTGTATAATGCCCTATCTGGTCTATAGGCAAAGGAAAGACACCTTACTCACCAGTATAATTATACCGTAACCCTATCTGGTCTATAGGCAAAGGAAAGACGCCTTACTCACCTGTATAATACACTATCTGGTCTACAGGCAAAGGAAACACACCTTACTCACCTGTGCGGTGTCTTACCTGGTCTGTAATCAAAGGAAATACACGTTACTCACCTGTACGGTGTCTTACCTGGTCTGTTATAAAAGGAAACACACCTTACTTGCCTGTATGGTGTTTTACCTGGCCTGTTATCAAAGGAAATACACGTTACTCACCTGTACGGCGTCTTACCTGGTCTGCTATAAAAGGAAATACACGTTACTCACCTGTACGGTGTCTTACCTGGTCTGTAATCAAAGGAAATACACGTTACTCACCTGTACGGTGTCTTACCTAGTCTGTAGTCAAGGAAACACACCTTACTCACCTGTACGGCGTCTTACCTGGTCTGCTATAAAAGGAAACACACCTTACTTACCTGTACGGCGTCTTACCTGGCCTGTTATAAAAGGAAACACACATTACTTACCTGTATTGTTGTCATTTATTAAGAAGAGAAAAACAATTTGTTTGTCAATGTTAATAAAGGTACATCTACATCTACATCTACGTAATACTGGGCAATGCCCCTCGCGGGACTTTATGCTTTATACCTTATGGTACATTTTACAATTGAAATTTTCTACGTCATAACTAAATGTTATAAAACATTTCCTTTCTGTACTCAGAAGAGGAGCCCGCTCATGCCATGTTCCAACATTTTATTAGACTATTAATAGCTTGTGGTTACATTTTTTTTGCACACAAATAATGCAATTAATATTGTTTATGTGTCAACCCCTTCCAATACTTCAAAAAATATTTAGGAAGTGAAATGAAATACATTTTTGTATTTGAAATAAGTTTGTACATACTGTAACAGATACTCATCTAATCAAATCCTCATTGTAGCAATGTTTCTGTGATAAATAAAGATAAGAAAAGTCCAGTTTGGTGAAGAGTTATTATTATAATGTAAATAGTATTGTTAATAATGAATAGCTATGTTTTTCTAGTATTGGTTACCTGCCCTAGTCAGGTTTATAACACTAATGTGTCTGAGCCTTTTGTACATTAATTGGGCACTGAGGAGAATCAATATCCATATTTGCACTAAGTTCCTCAAACCTGTCGTTGCGCGACGGCCGATATTTTTGTGGATATAGTGGGCATTCGCTAAAAAGACATTTTGCTGGGCGTTCGCTAAAAAGACCATCGAGAATCGAAAACTTTGATTTATGTCACTTCGGGTCGACGGATTGACTTGAAACTCAGGATTAATACATGGGAGCACAACGTGGACATATTCCAAGCAAAAAAAATGAGATTCGTGCAGCGCGGACTTCTCTAGAGTGGGCGTTTGTGGGCATTCGCTAAAAAGACCCTCCCAGTGTATTGTTCTTCTCAATCATGATAGGCCTCTGAATCTAGAACACTGCAAACTGGCAGGGTTGGACAAGTTTTCTAAAATTGACTTGTCCTATTGGGCAAGTACTTAAAAAATTTACTTGCCCGAACCAACTTTTCACTTGCCCGAAATCTAAATGACATTTTTCTATGTATATTCATGGCCTTCAATGGAATTTTTGTTATTGGCTCTATTTTCTATGTTAACCAATGCTTGGTGTCATGACTTTGAAAAGTAGCAAGTACATCAAAATCTCACTAAATGGAGAAAAGCTAACTTGTCCGATCGGGCAAGTGGGGAAGGACATGCACTTGCCCGATTGGCATTTTCACTTGCCCGGGACTATAGGGCTAGTGGACTTGTTTATCCCTGACTGGTGTGCCACAATCTGGCATGCTCCATTCCCAATCCAGCGTACCACAGTCTGGCATGCTGCAATTCTGCACGCCCAAAGCCAGTTTGCCGGATGGGAAACATAGAAAATGCTTTACAGGCATCATTGCAGACAGGCAACAGTATTTTGCACATTTCAATGAGAATGAGGCAAAATTCCACCCCACCCACATGCCATCAAACAAATTTATTACAAATGTTTTGGAGCATCTTCCCTAAAACATAATAGGTTGTTGTGGGAAAACAAAAAAAAGCATAGATGTTGTCTTTAATGTTCTTCATATCAATACTGGTGACAGTATTTTGCACATTTCAATGAGATCGAGCCAAAAATCCATCCAACCTGTGCACATTCATCGATGACAACCAAGTCAAAGTGTTTCCGTGGCAACAGCTTGAGCGGCCCGTCGGGCGATGCCCCCGTGTTGGTTGCCAGGACGACGGCCGCGCCCGCCAGGATCTCAAGCGAAGCCTTCTCCTCTCGTTCCCGGAGTTCTTTGCGCAGGTGTTTCATCTCCTGCCGTAGTGCCTGGTACTCTCCTGCCTTGCCTCGGCACTTCTTCATCTGGGACTGGGGAAAGGAAAGAGGTTGTGTTACAATGTGGTTAGGGTTGTTGACTAAAAAACTAAAGGTTTATGGTTCTAATCCCTAGCAGGCCCCAATGTTGTGTCCTTAAGAAAGGCACTTTACACCTCTCCCTAACCCTTTCCCTTACCTTAATTCAGTATCCCTATCCCTATCCATATCCCTATCCCTAGTATGTCAACCTCGTGTTTGGGGCTGGTATTATCCAGTATCAGGACAAAGACTTGGGAATTTGTCATGAAAGACCTTCACATTGAGATTGAGACTCTGTGCTGTAAAAAAATCAATATTGTGTTTGTTTTTTCAATTCTCTTTCTGGAGATATTTAGTGCCACAAGCTAAAAAAATATAAGAACTTTTCTCTTAAAACACATTCCAGTTTGGAATTACATTATTTTGAGGAAGAGTGTAGGGGTGAGGGTGTTAGAACCTTAAATGATCTAAAACTGCCTTTCTTGTTCCTGTTTAAAGCTTGGCTATGATAAAACAATTTTGTTCAGACTGACTTATTCTACAGTATTATTGACTATTGACATACTCCTTTTATCTCAAAGCAAACAGGCACCCGACCACCTGCCTGATTGTTTATTGTTATGTTCCCTTTAGGGAAAACATATTGTTTTTGCTGGTGTGTTCTTCTTTCTTCTTCTGTCATTCTTGGTGACACCTCAGGGGCGAGCATAGTTCTTTTTTTAAAGATGCCTCAGGGTTGAGCCTAGTGGTGTAGTATTGTGTGCAGGTAGCTTGCCAAAGACAAATTATGGGGAGGGAAACATCCTGCATTTTCTTGAAAGTATTAGCTTTCTGGTTAATAATATCTAGTAGTTATTTATTAAACTAACCTGCTGGTGGTTGAAACCAACTTACACATCAGTGTAGGGGGGTTGTTTATATTGCTGGAATAACCTGAAAAAGCCATTTTATACTCAGTAATTACTGAGTTCTACATCATTACTGGATACTCATGTCAGCAGTGTATTCAGTCTACTAATGCCTCTTTAGCATCTTATCAAATCTACTTTGCCTCATGCCTTTCATTGTGTTTTAAAAATTCCCCCAACTTGGTATACATTGTTATGGTCATGGAAGTATCTTTTTCCTGTAACTATTGATGCAGTGCATTTTATTTAGTGATATATAGTTAAAGACATAAAATCAGAAGTATAATGTCACCTGAAATGGCACCTTGTCTACCTCAAACATTAGACTAGCCCAAAGCAAACATTACGTAATGTGTGCTTTAGCTTTTGAGGTGGGGCTGTCACTTCAGCAGACAAAAATCATGGCGGCTGCACCGGGAAGTTTTCGCGAAGAGATTCGTGAAGAACTGACCTGCAGCATCTGCCTGGAGCTGTTCACCAGGCCCAAGGTGCTGCCCTGTCAGCACACCTTCTGTCAGGACTGTCTACAAGACCATGCAGGGAGGGGAGGGGCCTTACAGTGCCCAAACTGTCGTCAGCAGGTCAGGCTGCCACCCCAGGGGGTCGCAGGTTTACCAGACAACCACCTGGTTACAAGTCTGTGTGAAAGGCTACAAAACCAGGCTACACTGTCAGGGAAAACAAGGGAACAACCCCAGTCTGGAAACAGGTGCAGTTTTCACCCCTCTGAGAAGCTAAAACTCTACTGTAAGCCTTGCCAAGTGCCTCTGTGTGTAGACTGTGTAGAAGATAACCATGATGGGCATCCGAACATAAGCCTTGCAAAAGCCACAGAACAAAGGAGATCCACAGTCCAGGCCTTGATCAATGAGGGGAGGAACATTTTAGAAACTTACTGCAGCTTCATCAGAGGTCTGAGGGAAACAGAGAAAACCCTGAACAAACAGAAACAGCAGACAGACAACACCATCATTCAGACCTACAACAAAATGGTGCAGAAACTCACAGAGAGAAAAGACCACCTCTTGTCTGAGTCACAAGAAAATTACAACGAGAACTTGGAGAAAATGCAGACTGAAAGAGACAGAGTGTTGGCAGATGTCAATGAACTGTCTGCTGCCTGTGATCGAGCAGAACAAGAACTGCAGCAGGGATGGGTCGAGATTCTCAGTCAGCAAACCGCTTTGACAGAGGTGGTAGGGAAGTACAGAGGAAAAGCAGCACCAACTCCTGTACAAACCCAGCCTGCTGTCTTTCAGCCCACAGACACCCCAGTGCCAGTATTAGGACATGTGACGGTCCAGTCTCCCCCATCTGCACCAATCCCAGCAGCACCTGCACCAATCCCAGCAGCACCTGCAGTAGAGGGCACAGGTCATCACCATGGTAACCAAAGGCAAAGAGAGTCTCAGTCTCAGAGGATGACATTTGGTGGAGAGGGAACAGGAACAGGAAAGTTCAAAGAACCGTGTGGTGTTACAGTGTCAGATGAAGGGGACATCTTTGTAGCAGACAGGCTGAACCAGAGGATCCAAGTCTTCACCCTGCAGGGAACATTTGTGAGACAGTTCCCAACAATCATGTCAGCTGGACAGAAGATGTACCCAAATGATGTGGCCATGGATGGGGTGGGGAACCTGTGGGTGGTGGGGGGTAAAGGGTCTGCTTACTTTGCTATGAAGTACAACAAACAGGGCAGGGTGCTGAGGAAGTTTGACCTACAGAAGACAGGGTGGGACAGAGGAGTTGCCGTGGACACCAGGAGGAACCACATCCTCATCACACAAACCACAGGAGATGTAGACAACCCACATGGTGAAGTTTTGGTGTTCAGGCCAGATGGGACACTTGTGGGAGCTGTGGGTCAGCAGCAGGGGATGGAGTGCCCGCAATATATCACTGTGGATGGGGAAGGGAACATTCTTGTGTCAGACTATGGCAATCACTGTGTCTATGCGTACAACGAGGACGGACAGTTTCTGTTCCAGTTTGGAGGTGAGGGAAGAGGTGAAGGTCAGCTGTGGCAACCCCATGGCATCTGTACAGACAGGGCAGGTAACATCATCGTGGCAGACTGGGGAAATAGTCGTGTGGAGATGTTTGACAAGACAGGAAAATTCCTCAAAAACGTCACTACAGACATTTTGTATCCACGGGCTGTTGCCATGGAAACACAGAGACAGCTGGTAGTGACTAATAATAACCACAAGGTCTCCATACTAGTATTTGATGACTATTCAACCTGTTGTATTAATTAAAGTTCACAGTCTGTGCACTTACAGTCAAAGTGCTTGTAAACAATCATATTTACTGCAAGAAACAAACAATATATTAGAGATAGTTGAACTTTACAAGCCGAAGCCAGGACAACGTTTTGTTCATTTCATTTGAGAGAAAAGTGGAGTCCATGATTGAACATTTTCAGCAGGACTTTGATTCCAATAGACAGCTCCTGCTGACTTGTTTGCCCATGGTCTAGTTGATAGGGTGGGGTTGTGTGGCATAACTGCAGGCAGGGTGTTTGGCCCATAAGTCATGTATTTTGTATCATGTATGTAAAAATTGTGTACATAAACACATAAAGACTTTAAATGATGTAAACTGTATCTCTGTTATATATGCTGTCTGACCCCCTGCCTCTTCCCTCATGACCTCAATGAAAAGCAGCCTGCGGGCCGATTTGAGCTTTCATGAATAAATAAAGGTTCAAACAAACAAATGCTACTGATCTTGTCAAGACTTGTACTATTGGGAAAGGCACTTTACACATCTTTCCTCACTCCACCCAGGTGTAAAAATGTTTGCCTAATTTTGGTTGGGGGGGTAAAAGGCAATGGAAGGAAAGGGATTGGCTCTGCCTTCCAATACGTCGGATAACAATCAACTGCCACTAATAACACTATGCTACAGCCTGATAAAGGCTACCTTTACCTTTTACCTAGTTGATGGGAACCAAACTGTACGCTATTGATGAAGAAATTAAACTTCAATACTTCACAAGAACTTTGAGTTTGTAATTTGCTAGACTAAGTTTAATGTGTTGGCTTGTTATGTAGTATGTTGCATTTTGAAAATACGAAGAAAATCCATAATTCCCTGAAGTAGACAGTGCACCTACCAGTGTTTTCGTCATGTCTTTCCTGACATCTTGTACAATTTTAGCCCCGTCACTTCCCGCCAGAAGTGCATCCAGCGAGAAGCGTTTGATACCCTCCTGCAGTCGGGCGGGGTGGCCCAAACGGATGGCATGGATACCGTAACCTGCCAGGCGTTCTACCAGGTTGTCCACGGCAACGTTGGACGGAGCAGTCGCAAGAACCTTTTAACAACAATCATCATCATCATCATCATCATCCTCATCAACAAATCAAAGACATGTAATAGAATACTGTACTAGTAAGTGCATTGCAGTTCAGGGCATTTGAGTTTCCTGGACAAGTGAAAATCAAGAGTATCATGAAATCCCCACAAAAATAAATGAATTTCACATGTATGCCAAAGAGCGGTTACTCAAGCAACTGGATTTGGAAATGGCCACACATTTCAGATAGTCTCCACTATCTTTGCTCAGTGACACTGATGCTTGAGTAACAGCCTTTTGGCATATTGTATTACCTGGATGTCTAACCTTCATCGACCTACAGTACACATACACATTTTGAAGAAAAAGAAAAATGAAACTTTAACAGTAGCAACAGATATAGCAATTTTTCACCTTGAGTTTTTGCTTGACGGCTTGGGTGATGATTTCTACCACGGCGGTTGTTTTACCGGTACCGGGGGGTCCGTGGATCACCGCAACTTCCCGCTGTCGTAACGCAAACTGTACCGCCTCTCGCTGCGACTCGTTCAGCGATGGGTTACACCAATCAATCGTATCTGCTAATGAATGGGTACAGAAAGAAATTGAAGTAAATTGCCTTGCATCTAGCTTGATCAAATCTTGCTTATAGCAGCCCACCCAACATCCCACTGGCCAGTTACATCCCTGGACAGCAGAGTTTGTGTTACACAAGACTGCCTTGCATCTGGCCTTGTTAAGAAAACACTTTGTAGTCGTGCTTGTTGCATTAAAATGTGTGTCAATCCACTTTTAATGAAGTGTAGTTATAACTTTATAATATATCTAAAGAAATACGTATACGCCGTCGTAATGCTGATCACTCAGTGACGGGTTACACCAATCCATCGCATCTGATGAACATGTACAGAATACTTAGCTTGTGCCTGGCCTTGTTCAGAATACACTTTGTTGACACATTTCAAGGAAATGTATTCTTTTTTCAAGTTTTTTCTGCTTTGTTTTGTGTATGTTTTTGTATTATATATGATATTTGTCAATGTTAATCTAAAGCTTACTTTCATGATTACATTGCATGACCTACAATTTAACAGGACATATCAGAAACTATAACCATTTCCCAGAGTAATAATATCTTCCAACTCTTGTCTGACCCTAAGGAAAAAGGTGGATGATAAAGTATTCTACTTTGAATTTTCACGAAGAGGGGCAGTTCTTACCTGAGGTGACACCTGGAAAGGTGAGTTGTGTGAGAGGTGAGCTGAGCTCTGCCTCACCAAACAGCACCTGCACCAAGTGTGAGGAACAGGTGTGCTCGTACGTCTCCAGGTCTTTCAGGGCTCTGAGGGTACAAACAAAAGAAGGTGATCAAGTTTACAGCATGTTTTTTCAAGTAACTAGAAGTGCAATGCAGCTTTGCTATGGCTCGACTTGAGCATTTAGCAAAGCACACTAGGTCACCCCTATTCTACTAGATAAGTTGCATTCTTTTACGTAAAGATGTTTGATGATAAATACAAAGGGTCACCAGATTTACGCCCCTATCTGAAAGGAAGAAAGTATGCAAGTCTTTTGGGTTTTCGGAAAACCCTGTCCAGTATAGACAGGGAAATGGGGCGGAAAACCCTGTCCAGTCTGAAAAGAGGGTCTGCATAGGGGTTCCTGGCAATGCTGTCCGTAGTGCAAATAATTGGTTTTTCTATGTTTGTAATGAAGAGGTCACTACAAAAACTGCAAACATCAAACCACCACGAAAATTAACATTCATTATTTGTTTTTGGACAAAATGGTCTAAAATGTTCCTTGTCAATATGTACTGGTCTTGGTCTAAGCAAGCGGTTTGTCAGATTTTGTAAAACAATTACTTCAGATAGCACTTACACTAAACCGATGCACATAACTATAGAATCGGCAGCATAGTGAGTGACCCAAAGGTGCAATATGCATGCACACAAAGTCAGTTCTGTCAAATACAAAGTACCCCAATTAACACTTACATGTATCTGGTAGGTCATGAGGGTGAGAGAATTACACCCATTGTCCATCAAACAATGGATAGTGAGTGTCCGTCAATTTTGGGTTGTTAAATAGTGGCAATACATTACAAAGACAGGTTTTGAAAGGTTTTCTTTAAATGATAAGCGTGCATCACACATTTTGAGAGCTGGTCTGTTTAAATCCTGGTTTGATAGAATGACTGCGAAAGGTTTCAATATCAACACGACTTTAGTACACAATGTTACAACATTACATATATTCTACAATAAAGCCGAGATGGCATTTTTCAAACCCTAGTACAAGTTGTGAGTTATTATGTATCCTTTTAGAAATAATGTGTTTTATTTGCAAAATTATGCCGTTGGGCTAATAGCATGTTCAGTCTCAAAGACTTAAGAGCGAATGTCTGTAAGGGTCAAACAATGGTGGCACCGGTCAAAAAATAGATTTGGCTCCTTTTTTGCACAGTGATAGTACTTGGTACACAACCCCTCAAAATAGCTTTCTTTCTTCTCAGAACCCCTCGTTGCCATGGCAACAGGCCAAAGAAGTTTGGGGGCCATTTTGCCGGATTTGGGCATGTCAAAAACATGAAAATTGGCCAACTTTAGGGCACTATCACTGAACAATGCTTTAACTAAACAACAAAAGCAGAATATGCTGATCAGAGCAATGCCTAAACTTGTATAAAATAGCAGTAAAGTTAATCTCCTGTAAATTCTAAGGCCCTGGGCAGCCTGAATACAATACACTGTTTTCAGGTTGTAAAGAATCTGAAATTTTGCCCAACTTCAAAGCACTGAAAGTCCATAAGTATAAAATATTTTCGCTTGCAATTTACTACAAATAATAACCTACTATAGGGCTATTAGATGAATGCTAGCAAAGTTTGGGTTCTTGTTTTGTTGCTACGCAATCGTCCGTCGAAGTGGGTCAAATTTCATGATTTTGATAATATGTCATTTTGTGCTCTCTTTAAACAATCATAAGTCCCATACCAAAGTTGCTCTGCAATTAAAATTCACATGGATTATAAACCAATGTATTGTCTATCAAATGCACGTTAGTGAAGTTCGGGTTCTTGTTTCATTGCTACGTAATTGTCCTTTAAAGTGGGTCATTTTTTATGATTTTGATAAAATACATTATTTTGCATCATCTTCGAACAATCATAACTCACAAGCCAAAATTGTTCTGTAACTAGAATTTACCTGAAATGTAAACCAAGATATTGTTTCTCAAGGTCATGCTTGTAAAGTTTGGGTTCTTGTTTTGTTGCTAAGCAATTGTCCATTAAATTGGGTCAATTTTCATGATTTTGATGATATATCATTTTGTGCTCTCTTTGAACTGTCATAAGTTGCAAAGTAAATTTGTTCTGAAATTGAAATTGACAAGGAATACAAACGAATATATAGTCTATCAACCTCCTTGATCAAATGCATGTTTGGACACTTTGAGTTCGGGTATTCTAACAATGAATGTACATGTCCCTGAAAGTAGGTCGTATTCCACTGACTTTTCCACAAATCATGTTCTTGACAACAGTGATACACAGTCTTTGTTTTTATAGACCGATGTAGCAATGTGCTATCACCATGAAAAAAAATTGTAGGGATTATATTCTACACAAAGTCAGACTAATCGACTCTGCACTTTTAAACACTTTGCTAGTTTTAAAGCTAAGCATGACGTATGACTACAGTCTTAAACATGTTTGCATCCCCACAATATGACGACTTATTTCTACATTGGAACAAATATCTTGAATCTCTGTGCATCTTTCCTTTCACAGTAATGTGAAAAACATGTGACTGTGTTTTCAACTTCTGCTAACACACTCATTTTCAGCAAGGACATGAACTTTGGTATTCTTGAATTTTTGCCACAAATATGGACTTCCAAAAGCAATCATTTATTTGTGATCGCAAATCAGATTTAGAAATGTTAGTTCGTACAAGTTCAATATAATTCCTTGCCAAATCGCAAGCTTATATGTGTCTCCAAAAAAGGAAGACGTAGATAAACGTCATTCGTTGCTTCATTTTGATCTTTACTGTTGATAGAGTTGAACAAAGTTAGGTCAAGATGCTGACCTTCATCATCCTCCGCCGTGTTTTGACGTTAGTCTGTCAAGCTAATTTCCACACAGACAGACTAGCAAACAAACATCAATCGCCGCCAGGAGTTGGCATTTCAGGCAAACCTCAAGAGTACCTACTAGGTTCGTTCTTGCCCTTGCTTAAAACGAGTATGGTCCATTGAATAGCAGAAACTGAAAAACACATGTTTTCACATAAATGCTACCGTGAAAAGAAAGATGCACAGAGATTTATGATATTCGTTCCAAATATGTATATACATTGTATAAGCTAAGTCTTCGAGAGTCATATTGTGGGGATGCAAACATGTTCAAGACTGTAGTCATACGTCATGCTTAGCAGTAAAACTAGCAGAATGTTTGAAAGTTCAGAGTGGATTAATCCAAGGAGCTTTTATCAGATAAAGCTCCTTGATTAATCTGACATTAAACATAAATATGACATTGTGTAGAATATAATCCATACAAATGTTTTGTTATGGTGATAGCACATTGCTACATCGGTCTATAAAAACAAAGACTGTGTATCACTGTTGTCAAGAACATGATTTGTGGAAAAGTCAGTGGAATACGACCTACTTTCAGGGACATGTACATTCACTGTTAGAATACCCGAACTCGAAGTGTCCAAACATGCATTTGATAGACAATATATTCGTTTGTATTCCTTGTCAATTTCAATTTCAGAACAAATTTACATTGCAACTTATGACAGTTCAAAGAGAGCACAAAATGATATATCATCAAAATCATGAAAATTGACCCAATTTAATGGACAATTGCTTAGCAACAAAACAAGAACCCAAACTTTACAAGCATGACCTTGAGAAACAATATCTTGGTTTACATTTCAGGTAAATTCTAGTTACAGAACAATTTTGGCTTGTGAGTTATGATTGTTCGAAGATGATGCAAAATAATGTATTTTATCAAAATCATAAAAAATGACCCACTTTAAAGGACAATTACGTAGCAATGAAACAAGAACCCGAACTTCACTAACGTGCATTTGATAGAGAATACATTGGTTTATAATCCATGTGAATTTTAATTGCAGAGCAACTTTGGTATGGGACTTATGATTGTTTAAAGAGAGCACAAAATGACATATTATCAAAATCATGAAATTTGACCCACTTCGACGGACGATTGCGTAGCAACAAAACAAGAACCCAAACTTTGCTAGCATTCATCTAATAGCCCTATAGTAGGTTATTATTTGTAGTAAATTGCAAGCGAAAATATTTTATACTTATGGACTTTCAATGCTTTGAAGTTGGGCAAAATTTCAGATTCTTTACAACCTGAAAACAGTGTATTGTATTCAGGCTGCCCAGGGCCTTAGAATTTATAGGAGATTAACTTTACTGCTATTTCATACAAGTTTAGGCATTGCTCTGATCAGCATATTCTGCTTTTGTTGTTTAGTTAAAGCATTGTTCAGTGATAGTGCCCTAAAGTTGGCCAATTTTCATGTTTTTGACATGCCCAAATCCGGCAAAATGGCCCCCAAACTTCTTTGGCCTGTTGCCATGGCAACGAGGGGTTCTGAGAAGAAAGAAAGCTATTTTGAGGGGTTGTGTACCAAGTACTATCACTGTGCAAAAAAGGAGCCAAATCTATTTTTTGACCGGTGCCACCATTGTTTGACCCTTACAGACATTCGCTCTTAAAGAGTAGAAGTTTTTTATATGATGGACAGAAGTAACAATGATGGATGATTTTTGTTAAGTTATAATTTTTGTATGACATTGTGTCCCACTTCAAGTTGATGTTATTTCTGTGCTTAGCCATATTAAAGATAAAAATGGTGTTGTGTACTAGTACTTAGTAGCTTACAACGTATACCCCCATGCAGACCATCTTTTCAGACTGGACAGGGTTTTCCGCATTCCAACTGGACAGGTTTTTCCGAAAACCCAAGTCTTTTTTGGTGGCTGGCTTCACCAAATTTGTACCAGATGTGATGAGAGGCAGAGTGCACAAACCAAAAGGGGAATGAAAATCTGTCACTTATGAGTTGAAGCTGAGCACAAATTAAGGGGTTTCCTCCGGTGAAAAAATTAGTTGCAGCAGCCTGCATAGTCTACACCATAATTGACATCATGTGCTCAAATACCAGCTGTTGTCGCTCATGACACTTGCTTGCTACTGGAAAGGATCCCAGTCACAGATGCATTTGTCCACTGTTCATCGTTGTTGTTAGAAAGTACAAATTCCCTGGTACACTGGACCTGTAAATGATATACAACTGTACTAGACTTCTATCTCCACCAATATGAAAACTAATTAAAACCAACCTTTTTAAACGTTTGTATGTGACATCATTGGCTAGCTTGACTATGTTGTAGAGAGCATCACCATCCAATGAGAGGACGTCTATAGACTCGTCAAATGCCACGCTGATGGCCGTGGTCGTGACATACGACACGACACCCGACACCTGGGTCGCTCCTGGTCTGGCTTCTGATGAGGGCGTCAGACCCACAATATCACCTGGGTGGGGCCACAGAAGTGACAGTTGATACTCTGTTTCAAATGTTTCAACTATTGCAGTTAAATTGTTACAGTTGAATTTCAAATGTTTGAAGTACCAACTGTTATATGTTACAGTTGAAGAAATGTTTGAAATATATTGGAACTAAGAGTTACATGTTACAGTTGATTTCCAAATGAAGTCACCTTGTAGTTACTGTACAAAATAGTGGAACTAGAAGCTGTGATTCTGGCTGTGATTCTGCCCGACATGCATGCTACTGGAAAGAGTTGCAGCAGCTTCCTTAGGACGGGATTTTAAGTTGTCTTCAACAGTTCATTGTGCTTGTCATAAAGAGCTAGGAGAATGTCCCTGGTACAAGAAACCTGTAAAAACTGTGTGCAAAGCATCTGCCTTCTCTATCATGACCAGCGAAGTGTAGCTCTTAGTCTTACACTCACACTCACTCACTATCTAGTAAAAGGTATCTTTAGTGAGCTGGGTTGGGGTTTTGTGCGCGTTAAAATTTGCGCGTTAAAACTTGCGCGTTAAAAACCTGCGCATTAAAATATGCAAATTAGGTGATTCCCTGGGGATTTGAAAACTTTTTTTGCAGTTTTTAACTTAAAAGCTTGAAGAAGAGTACAAATATCCCTTTCCAGGAGTTTTAAAGTGATTTTTAAACATTAAGTTTTAACGCGCAACAAAGGTTGATATTTGCATGTAAAACAATCTGCTTGAGAAAAGATGAAATGAAGCTTGTAGAATGGAAAAAAGCCTCAAGCAGTTATATCTTATGATATAAAGCCTCACACTAGTAATTTTTCCATGTATTTGTGTCTAATTCAAGTGATTTTGAAATCTTCTGGATATGCAAATTAACCTATTCCCAAGGGACCTAAAATTAGGGGCTTTTCAAACCAAAAATTCAGGTAACAGATGTGAAATCATATAATGGGGTCACATTTTTCTGCCTAAGAATTTATCGATGCACAACTTAATTTTTTAACGCGCAGATTTTTAATGCGCACGCAGATTTTTAACGCGCAGAAAACCCGTTCCCAGTGAGCTCAGTTGGATTGATTTCACTTTCCCTTTCCGAAACCTACCGGGAGTGAAAGTATGGGAGGGCAGTTCCCTCGCCCCGCCTGCGTGCCCCGGCCGTAGTGTGAGCAGGGACCGCCCGTACAGACCCACGCTTTGCTCAGACATGCCCAGTTTCAGCAGACACACCCCCCGCCGCTGCAGCTCCTTGGGAGACACTTGGTCCTGGAGTAGTCTGGGGAAAAATTTCACAGACATTCTGTAAATAAGGTACATTTTATATCACCAATACATGCATTTCCTTTTGTCAATCTTTACCTTCAAGCAACATGTATGCTTAAAGGACATGTAACAGTGTATATATATATACTTAGAAAGTAGCCACGGCACCTGCCGGCCGCGCGGGGGATTACGTGCTGAGAGCACGTGATCCACGCGTGGCCAAGCACGTGCCGTTGGCGAAGTAGAATATCGAATAACATTCTCGAATGCAATTCGAGAATGAGTCAGTTTATACTTTGAAAGTTAGTTAGAGAACACCGGTTGTAAAGGTATGTCACATTTAGTTTTCCTTGTACTCTTGTCTGGTCTTATCAATAAATACATCTGTCTTATTAGCAGCGTGAGTCGTACCCGTCATTGCTCTAGACCGTTACAGACATATCCTCTTTCAGAGTCTCAGACAAAAAAGCCCCTGCAGTTCTAAAAGAGCTGAGCACTGCTAAAGGGTAAAAAAACATTAGTCTTCCTGTATTAGTACTATTGCATAAGGCCACACCAATTTAATTTCTTGGTTCACGGATTTTTTCATAAAAGATATGGAGCGAAAGGGCGAAATAAAAATAAAAATTGTAAAATGGTTGGGGTAAAGGTAACTGCTAATCCAAAACATAAAGAAAAAAAGGTTTCAGCTTGAAAAAAGTACAAAAACACTATTATTGTACAGTAACAGCACCAGTACCCACACTTTAAGGAGCTTATGATATAAAGGCCAATTTGCTACACCAGAAAGTTGGTGAATGGTTTCATTAATGGTGAAAATTTGCTGAGTGGTAATTTTTATTTTTATTTTTTTTTCCAAAAAATAGGAGCGAGCGAATCCGTGAACCAAGGAATTAAATTGGTGTGGCCTAAACACAGAAATGTGGTACTTCATAGTTACACTTTTGACATTGAAAACTCAAGAGGACAGTAAGTGCTAATGATAATAACAGAGAAAATTTAGTTACCACAGTGAACACATGTTCTGTCTTATATTGCACCAAGGGGGTTGAACTCTTTCAACCTCCTTGATTGCACTAACGTTACTGTTTCAATCAAAGAATTTCCTTTTCCCTTCCTTGCAAAAATAAATCCCCGCTATGGTAAATCAATGTACATGTGTAAGTTACCTTGCCTCCTCTATCTCTGCCTGCCTCTCCAACTCCAGCAGTCGTACAGTTTTCTTGACAAACTTCTGTACTGCCATGGTTGTCTAGTTCTGTAAGAGTCAAAATATGACAATTGCATTATGTGGTCTTAGAATCTAAATATTCTGTGTTTGAATCCCAAGCAAAACCTTTACACAAGTATCCTTATAAAGTACTAATGATATCCAATTCTAAACTCTCAAATTGATTTCAAAGGCAGATATCGTACAGTTATATTTCATTTTTGACTGTAGAATTCTGAAGCCTATTTATAACTTATCCACCCCCCTCCCCACATGACCGAAACAACTTTCTTTCAAATCCTGATAACTTCCTAGCGAGTGTCAGACGACTTTCTCACCTCAAAATGTTTTAAGGACACAGAAAACCTTCTTTCTTACGTTTACATCTTTAGGGAGGCTGAAAATGTCTTACCAAATCTCAAAGAAACGTGCGTACAACATGCGACATTCTCTCCGCTCCGGTCACTATCCTTAACTGCAGTTTCTTAACATTTCGCAAGAGGCGCTAAAAAGGTGGAATGGCTTAGACTACTATCATTATAGGGGAAAATTAGGTTTAACATTTTTTGATTCATCTATGTGACTTTTACTGATCCTAAAATGCATGAAAATACATTTAAAAAATAATGTTTTATAATCTCAAAATATATTGATGGGGTTTATTGGAATTACTGATGTTATTATGTATCTTACTAATGTTACGCAAACAAATGTTCCCTATTTGCCATACTTGGTATCTCCCTTATGTAAGGTCATAGCGAAGATATATAAAAGAGAGACTTGGGTGGAAGGACGAAGGGAAAAGTGTTAAAATCTGACGTTTTTCCAACCTTCATCGTCTTTCTGTGGGATTTGAGACCATGGCCTCTCTCTGTAAGGTCCAGGCGGTGGCATGCAGGGCCCGGTTAGGTGAGTTCAACGTCTGAAAAATGTACAATTTTTGTAGACGCAGTTGTGGGGAGGGGGGCGGTAACTTTGTGTTTTTTGTCAGGAGCAAAAAAACTTATAAGATCTTTCTGCACCTTTTCTTGCTTAGTTAGCATCGTGGTAAGTAAATTTTCACAGTTATTGAGGTAAAGTATATGTTTGCTTTTGATAAGTCGTCTTTGTTCCTTGTTTTGGCAGGTTTGATAACAGGTACTAGTATCTGTTACGTCACGGGGTTAACGTTACAGATTTAACCAGTTACACACAGTGTTAGAAAATGTACAAATTCATACCAACAGCTTCTTATCCCCCTTTTTCGGTACCACAAAACTCTCAGATGATTCATGTTTGTTTAATAATGATTTTATTTGTTTCTAGAATATAGGCTATTAACATTATGGCTATTTTTCTTTCATTGCACATTTCAATTTTTCAGTTCCTTGACGTTTCGTCATGGACATTTTGACATTGAGAGGACGCAAACCTCAATTTTAGCCCTAACCCTATCTCAATCCCTAACCCCTGTAACCTGAATTGTGACCCTTACAGTAGCCACAACACAAGTTGTTGCCCAAGGTCTGTATGTGCTGAAGTGTCCTGATTGGCGACATGTCTTCTTCTTCTTCTTTACTACTGCTCAGCCCCCTTTGACGGGGATTAATAGCAGTGCGCATGCATGTGAAGGTGCCAAAACATTTAGGTTAACTGTCTTTAGGTCACAACTTATTAATTAATGTCTGTTTATTTCTCCAGGTGGTCTAATGTCCAAACAAGCTGCAGCATCTTCAGTCAGCATCAGGAACAACTCTACTGACGAGGCACCTGCCAAGGTAGGCTAGCATTTCTCTTGCATATTTATTATATAATTACTACTTATTGTGGAGGTAAATGCAATGGATTTACACATGTACATGACAAGTATTTACTAATACTTCAAAGATTTTATTTCTTTTATAACATGTTTATAACGTGTTACCCCTGGTAAAATAAGTAAAACAAGCAAACAAACAAACATGTCTTTTTCAAACTAAACATTGTACATATCAAGAGGAAACTGTTACAATTGTTTGTTCACAACTTCACATGTGTGAAGGAAGAGTAATGTTTTCATTTGTATAACTCTCTTTCACATGCCATCAGATATTCTGATGTAGTCATCAGGGCTCTAGCCAGCTCGAAATTTTTTTCCGTCAGCCAATTTCCATCGTCGCGAAAACACTATTCCAGGAGTTTGAGAGACTGAATTGAGACCTTGAAAAACGGGTTTTAATGAGATTATCGTATGCGAAAGGGCACTGACACACATTGTCAACAATCATAACAATAGCAAAACAAACAGTGTGTGGCTTTTACGGCCGTGGACGGCGTCCCCAAGCCGCCTGTAGCTTCCACCAAGGATTTTTGTCCGTCAAGGTTGACGGATTGGTTTTAAAAGTTTTCCGTCAGACGCAGCAAATTTCCGGCAATTGACGGAAAAACGGACGCTGGCTAGACCCCTGCATCAGATATTCTGATGTAGTCATTCTTATTTTTCTACACACAGACATACGGACCCCTGAGTGACGAGGATCGCATCTTCACCAACCTGTACGGTCGGCATGACTGGAAACTCAAAGGAGCCATGGCAAGGGTAGGTCATATTGCCTCTACCCCTGAGACATTGGGGCATTGTATTGCAAAAAAGGCAATACAACATAGCACATTTTTAGCAATGTTTAGTACGTACTGATATGTATATTTGTAGCTGCTTTTTGGCAACACATCAGGGTGGAGAAATGGTGTTCATAGGACTGTCTTCTGTATATGTTTGAAACATGCTTTTAAACTAGATATTTCTGCATGTCATGCCATGGAAAAGAGATGTTTGAATTATAAGCGGAGCAAGTCATAACGTTTGTAGTAAACGTTTGTCGTAAAAATGAAAATGTTAGGCTTCAGGCTTTAGGTTTATCCATATTATGCATGAGGTGACCTTTATATCCCGTTTATATAAATAAAGCAATAAACCTTGAAATGACATTGCCTGTAACTAGGGATGCGTACCTAAACCCACGTTTAGGTACAGATCCGGATTCGAATCAAGAGGTTTAGGTACAGGTCCGGACCAAATGAGTCCGGATCTAAATGCATGGCATTGAATATCATATCATAATATTACATTATAATATATTATAACGGCAAAACAATGTATTAAAAAGGGTAGAAGCATGTTTGAACCAATAAGAACGTGTTTATTATGGTAGACACATGATGCAACAAAAATTTGACCCTTGTAGTTTTCCCTCACTGGGGCTCAGAGACTGCTATGGTGATTTCACAGTAATTTTATCTGTCAAAGTGGCCATCCCCTGACCTGTTATCCTGCCTGGCTTGCACTAATTAGATACAGGTCCAGTACCGGTACACCAGGGTTTCGGTATTTTTGTACCTGTACCTAATTGATTGTACCGGTACTGTATCGGTACACTGTACCGGTACACATCCTTACCTGTAACTGTTATTCCCTTCCCTTCCCAGGGTGATTACTACAAGACTAAGGAGATCATCCTGAAGGGGCATGACTGGATCCTGAAGGAGATCGTTAAGTCCGGCCTGCGTGGGCGTGGCGGCGCCGGGTTCCCCACGGGGATGAAGTGGGGCTTCATGAACAAACCCAGCGATGGCAGGTCAGTTGTAGTGTCATGGGCATCTTCTTTTATGTAGCTTGTTCACCTATTGGCAATATCAATGATATGATATGATATGATAATCTTTATTGCATGTTCATGACCGAGGGCTAAATGCACAAAGGGACCACATATGGTCTTATGGATGCAGAGGAAAAAAGAAACTAGATTTATACAATGATTTTAAACTAGTCTAAATGGAAAAGGAACTAAGACACTATGTGTTACAATCTCTAATGGCTGCATCTAACATGTTCTTCTCTCTTTTTGAAACACATGGAGACATATTTACATATTGTGTCGATAGCATGATCGTCCTTGCATAACATCAAGTACTTAAACAAGTCTTGTTTTGACATTTTCTTACAGATATTGTCTATTTGTAAAGTATTAAATAGGGATTGGCGTTCGTATTCATATAATGTACACTCTAGTAAAAAATGTGTCTCGTCTTCAAGATACAAGTGGTCACAGAATTTACATGTTCTATCAATGAAACAGGGTTGTGCTTGGAGAAAAAAATAGGCATAATTGTGTTTCCAGCAAAAACTTGCCAACCTTTTTGTTTGTGTTGTGGTTGACTGCTGGTAAGGGACATAAAGTTCTGAGTGATGAAATTTTAGAACCAAATTTTGAAATTCAAGTAAGTAGGCTCTCTCTCAATTTTCTTAAAAACTTCCTGCATTTCACTCTGTCAGCAGATTAATGCTTTGAACAGTTGATGTAAGAATCATGTGTAGAAGACATTGTCCTTCTTTGTTAAGTTTAATGATAAAGTTGCTTGTACAATGTAATGGCTATATCTGTATAATGTTGAAAATACAAATTCTGGACACAGTTTTACATGTTGGATAGCCTTGGCTTACTCTAAAAGAAGAGAAAATCGTTACCCACTCATCCTTATTTTTTGTAGAAGACACACCATTAATTTTCCTAGGCTTTACTGCTGTTGTCACCATTTGCATTTTTTTGAGGGAAGCTCAAGCATTATACAGCAATTCTGTGTCTTATTTATTGGCATATTTTGAAGCATCCCTCTTAAATGTGTGACTAGAGTATGTGGAGAAGGCCAACCGTTCACACTTACGCCACATCTTCAGAAAAGACGCTGGAGCCGCATGTTCCCCATTTAGGAACTTTATTCGAACCGACACACAACAAACATGTTTCGCCGTGTGGCTCCCTCAGTGTTATGGGCTCTCTCTTAAATGTGTGACTGTTTTGCTTACAGACCGAAGTACCTGGTTGTAAACGCTGACGAGGGTGAGCCTGGGACTTGTAAGGACCGTGAGATCATGCGGCACGACCCACACAAGCTGGTGGAGGGATGTCTGGTGGCCGGAGTGGCCATGGGGGCCAGGGCTGGTTAGTCATTCAGACTTTATCAAGGACACTTTTTTATGATGGACAGTGGATCAAAAGATCAATTACTGTCTCTAAGTTTTCAAATTCAAGCAACTGTACATATTATACATTTCCTGCAGTTCCTTTTCAAACCTCAAGGACACATCTTAACTTTCAGTAAATTTGTATGCTTCAGCAGTGTTTTTTGGTCACAGTGACATCTCCACTGCAATTTCATGACATGGCAAATTTGGGTTTCAAATGTATTTCTACTTTTCTATAGAATTGTTTCAACAGCCAATTTAAAAGCTGGTGAAAACTTCATCTTCCCTCCTATTGCAAGAATCTGGATAAAACTAATGCAAACGTAAATGAATTTATAGTAATTGAGCTAGTAAAGGAGCTATCCCATTTTTTCTGTGCTAAATATTTTAAGTGATCAAAGTACAAAATGTATATGAAAGCATTAGTACAATGTACATGTACTTCTTTGTCAATATCTATTATGTATTTATTTCCATACAGCATATATCTACATCCGTGGTGAGTTCTACAATGAAGGAACCAACTTGATGGTCGCTATCCAAGAGGTAAGCATTATAGAATCTACCACTCATATTTGTGAAAATGTCATCATGAACGCTTGACTGCAGTTTTGCCTTGCATCACTAGGTGGTGCTAATGTACTGTGTATTTCTCCGTAGGCTTACAAGGCAGGGTTGATTGGCAAGAATGCCTGTGGTTCTGGCTACGACTTCGACATCTATGTCCACCGCGGTGCCGGGGCCTACATCTGCGGAGAAGAAACAGTAAGCCACATCATTTCTTTTTTGGCGACACCTCAAGGGCAGAGCTTTTGCAAATGGTTTTGAAAATAAGAACGTTTAAAAGCCCTGTATTGTGGTTACATTTCTGTTTTCGTAACAATAGCAGAGTGCATGTACAAAAACTCTTTCTGACAAGGTTTCTTGTTAGAGACATGGTTTCAAAGCAACAAAGTTTGAAAGCCTTGCATTGTATGATGGTAGAAGTTCTGTTTTGCTTACAATGGTAGAGTGCATGTACAACAACTCTTACTGACAATGTTCAAATTCAATGCAATCTCTACAACTGGATTAACAAAATGGAGATTTACTTCCGAACATTACAAGTGACATCCATCTGGAAGTAAATCTTCTTTTTTTATCCAGTTGTAGAGATTGTATTGTATTTGAACATTGTCAGTAAGAGTTGTTGTACATGCACTCTACCATTGTAAGCAAAACACAACTTCTACCATCATACAATGCAAGGCTTTCAAAATTTGTTACTTTCAAACCATGTCTCTAACAAGAAACCTTGTCAGTAAGAGTTTTTGTACATGCACTCTGCTATGTATTTGAATGTTGTTTGCCTGGATGTCTAACCTTCATAAATATATCTTACTAAGTGTTTCTTGTTTTGTTAACCAGTAGCTCTTACTGACAATGTGTCTTGCTGTTGTTTTTTACCAGTCGCTGATTGAAAGCCTTGAGGGAAAGGCTGGGAAACCCCGTCTCAAGCCGCCATTCCCTGCTGACATTGGTGAGTTTTTCATTTCGGTTACAGTATTATTTACACTCTAGCCTCAAAGGGGGCACCTGTTATTTACATACAGCATACATCCGTGGTGAGTTATACAATTTCGATTGAAGAAAAAAAACAAAAAAACTGTTATATTAATTACAGGAACATAACTAAATGCTCACTCCCTCACTCACTATCTGGTTTAGCATCCGTTGTTCCCTGTCTTATGAGGGTTGGATGTTGAAGGATGTTGTTAAAATGAATCCGCAATGTTACTATACAAACTGCTTCCAAAAATTCGAGAAGCATTTCTACTAAGTACACCCTTTTCTTGTCTTGTTTGAAAACTTAGGAAATCCCAACCTTTGTTTTCCAGTCTAGCATAAACCAATCAGATGTCTGATAACTTGTTATGGACTACTCTGTAACCTTTATCTTATTGTAAGCCTGATGCTGATTGGTCATTGTTACAGGTGTGTTTGGCTGTCCAACAACTGTGGCCAATGTGGAAACTGTTGCTGTAGCGCCTGTAAGTAAAAGATTACTTGTTTACAGATGCATATGTTGAATGGGAGTTTACGGTATTACCTGTACCACCAAATACAGGTATGACATACACATATTATAGGTCACCAAGGATGCAGTTCACTTTTGTATTGCTAGGACTGAGTAGGAGATACTCATGTCCATACATAGAAAATCAGTCATATACACTGTTTTATCACTTCACTTCTTTAGTTTGGTCCTATTTTAATCTTAGGTTTCTGTATATTGACATTTTTTTCAGACCATATGCCGTCGTGGAGGAGACTGGTTTGTCGGTATGGGTCGCACAAGGAACTCTGGCACTAAGGTATGATGCTGTTGATGTACATGTATATATTGCAGGGATCGAAATACTTTTTTTTTGCTACATGCAAAATTGCAAGTTGGCAAAAATTTTACATGCAATTTGAAAAATTTACATGCAAAAGACAACTAGGTGGCGATGGCGACGAGTATCGCTAGCTTGAATCAGTGAATTTTGATTACATCTAGTAAAGCTACCGGAGAAAGTTACTGGCAAAAACAAGAAAGGATAAAGACACACGTCCATTTGTCTTTTTGTCTAAGAGTAGGGGGTCTAATTCCTCAGTATTTTTCCAATAGGCCAGGTATTTTCAACATGCAAGATTGCAAGTTCAGAATAATTTTACATGCAAATCTCAAAAACTATGTGCAAATTGCAAGTTAAGTATGTGTATTTCGAACCCTGTATTGACAGTGAAGGTAGTTGTAGATGTGTATCTGGAACTGAGATTGAAACCAATTATACTAGTTTTTACTCTTTAAACAAAGAAAGCCTAATATATGTATGTGCGTGAAGTAGAATATACAACATTCTGTTGTGAGCAGAAATATGTTTTCTTAAGTTAGCCTGGTAACCACTCCCATTATAGCTGCCAAACTTCTCATGCAACCTCTATCTATTTGGCTTGGATACCAGGCTATACTTAAGTAAACAACTCTTGCAGAAGCAGCAGAACCCACTGAAGTTAGCATGCCTCGCTCACTATACATGCGTAAGCATCATAATTGTGTATACGCAGGGCTCTAGCCAGCTCGAATTTTTTCCGTCAGCCAATTCCCATTGTCGCGAAAATCGCGAAAACAATCTTGCATGAGTTAGAAAGACTGAACTGAGACCTTGAAAAACGGGTTTTTAATGAGATTATCGTATGCTAAAGGGCGCCGACACACTTCGTCAACAAATTAATAACAATAGCAAAACAAACAGTGTGTGGCTTTTACGGCCGTGGACGGCGTCCCCAAGCCGCCTGTAGCTTCCACCAAGGATTTTTGTCCGTCAAGGTTGACGGATTGGTTTAGAAATTTTTCCGTCACACACAGCAAATTTCCGTCAATTGACGGAAAAACGGACGCTGGCTAGAGCCCTGTGTATACGTCTTTTCTTGTGTTACATGTACATGTACCTCAGTGGTGGAGACATTTGTTTGTAATGTTTGTTTGAACCTTTATTTGTTCATGACAAGCTCATGTTGGCCTTCAGGCCGCTTTTCATTGAGGTCATGAGGGAGGGAGGGTCAGATAAGATATAACAGAGATACAGATTACATCGAGTCCCAATAAATCAACATATTTAGTTCTAATGTGCTGTTTTCTAAATTCTCCCCCAGCTGTTTAACATCTCTGGCCAAGTGAACAACCCGTGTACCGTGGAGGAGGAGATGTCCATCCCTCTCAAGGAACTGATCGAGCGCCACGCAGGAGGGGTGATCGGGGGCTGGGACAACCTTCTGGCTGTCATCCCAGGGGGGTCCTCAACCCCCCTCATCCCAAGAAGGTTAGAAATCTTTGTAACTGCCAAGTCCATGATACATATTTGAAGTAAGTAGTACCCCAGGGTTTCAGCTTGGATTTTATTATAGGGGGTCCAAATTGATAGCAGGGTTCTAGCTAGTGCATTTTAGCGTAGTGGGCCACTACGCTAAAATTTGTGACCACCACGCTAAAATAAGGGCCACTACGCTCATTTTTAACTCGTGTAGTGGTGCTTTGCTATCATTTGCTTGTTCAACAATGTCTAATCAATATCTAAACAATGAAAAATGATGGTCATCATCATCATTGCTCTTTCCCCGTCGTCGAGGATTCGTGGGAAGTTCTGGATGCTCTGCAGGCCCTCATGTGGCTGAGAAATGGTGGTATGCCATTCAAAACTGACTGTGATGTTAACAGAGTACCAACTTTTAACTCTACATTATCAAAATCTCACCGTGGAGGGGCCAAGACCCCCCTTCCACACCAATCTCCTGATTGGTCACTTCACTACCATGCCATTCCCACTACGCCAAAATGAAATCCTGGCTAGAACTCTGGATAGGTTAGTCGCGGTAAGTGACTATTGTAGGGAGGGTCTGGGGGCATCCACCTTCCATGGTGCATGCAGAGTTTTCGAGAAGTTTAAGTTAAAATGGTAACTTCTGAGAAATGCTGAGGGGCAGAATTACTCTCAGAAAGGTCACAGCAGCAGAAGAATCCAGCATGCCAAAATCCGGCGTGCCAGAATACGGCGTGCCAGAATCCGGCGTGCCAGAATCCGGCGTGCCAGAATACGGCGTGCCAGAATACGGCGTGCCAGAATACGGCGTGCCAGAATACGGCGTGCCAGAATACGGCATGCCAGAATATGCCACTCAAAACTGATCAAAAAGTCTGAATCAGCCTGTAGAGTGATGGGATGGTTGATAAAAGACCTAAATTGTGATATCAGGGAGAAGAAGCATCATCTTTGAAGACTGACATTAAAAATAAAGTGAGAGAATAAATAATTACAGTAATGCAGCTTTATTATTGCAATATGCATTGCAAAACTAGATGCAAGGCATCATCAGGTTGACAAGAATGTATGGAGGCTTTAGTGTCTGCAGAAAATATTTCAAAATTGCAGAACAATATTTTGACATTCTGCAATATTACAGAACACTGGAAAGAAGTATTTTGACCACTGCCTGATATCTTTTTCTTTTCCACAACTCCAGTGTCTGTGATGATGTCATGATGGACTTTGACGCGCTGGTCCAGTCCCAGACCGCCCTGGGCACGGCAGCCGTCATCGTGTTCAACAAGCAGGCGGACGTGGTGAAGGGGATCGCGCGCCTCATAGAGTTCTACAAACACGAGAGCTGCGGACAGTGCACGCCCTGCCGCGAGGGCACCGGCTGGATGACTAAGATCATGTACAGATTTGGTAAGAGCATGTTGTTACATGATAGGTTTAGATCTATTGCAGAAAACTTCAGATTGCGGGTCCCCTAGCAGCTTACCATATTACTGCGGCAAGTTTTCTGTGGAAATATTCAGATTATTTTACATGAGATGTTTACCCTTTCTACTTATATCTTCAGTTGTAAGATCATTTTATTATTGTCATCAAGCCTTCAAAAAAACTTTGACATTTCTAAGAGCTATATGACTCCACAATGATCTTTCTCTGTTACCATAATCTACTTGTCAAATACTTAAGTTTGATGAGTGGGTTTCTTGGATATCATGTTGAAAGCTCCATGTGCTGTCTGTGATTAACACTATTGACTCTAGCCTGTGTGTACACAATCTCTCGCTGGGTGGAGTTAATGACCCCCTCCCCCCCTACAATGTAGGTAGTGGCAACTGTAAGGCTGGCCACTAGGAACACGATTTTAGCTAGGCCTATATTGGCACCAAGTTGCTGTGCAGGGTCTTCTAACGTCTCGTTTTCTCTGCCCTCAGTTGAAGGCAACGCCCGTCCTGACGAGATCGACATGTTGTACGAACTGAGCAAGCAGATTGAGGGACACACCATTTGTGCTCTAGGGGATGGAGCAGCCTGGCCTGTACAGGTACAATTCCCTTCTGTATATGACATCATCCACTGTGTCAACCATAACTTCTGGAAACACAGTACTGTAATGCTATATATGTAAACCATATTTCCTAGATGCTACATACATGTTAGTGAATAGGATGTTTTCACATTTATCCAAATTCCTACTCAAAGGGCTTTCTAAAAGAAAACTGTCCACCATTGTGGCGTTCTCATTAATTTGCATATTTATCTTAACAGTCTTCTGTTCTTTGTACCCAAATATCAGATCTCTGAATGTCGTAACCCTCAGGTACAAGTCACTGAAATGCAGATGAGGGCATCAATTTGCTCACCAATATGCAAATTGAAGACAGCCACATGCCAATAAGAAAACCTAATGCAAATACAAAAACCAGTATGCACGGTAGAACACCAATATGCAAAATGAGACACCAATTTGGAAGCAGACTCACTCTGATGATGTCACGACTTTGCTCTCTAAATGAATTTTTGTACATCAACCCAGAAATATTTTATCCTTCATTTACCAGGGATTGATTCGGCACTTCCGTCCAGAGCTGGAGGCACGAATGGAGGCGTACCACAAGAAGAAACAAGCTGCATCTTCTGCTTAACCCAGCCTTTGGAAACAAATCGTCCTCAAGAACAATTTAGAGCAGTGCTGCATTGTCAGCATGTGATGTGATCATAAACATACATATGGTATAAGACACAATTCTTCTTGAATTAGAACCTTTATTGTATTGGATGTTGCTTCAGAATTTGTTGGAATCAAAACCTGGTCATGGTTTGACTTCTGTAACCACCCCAAAGACTACAAATCCATATGTATACATGTAGTGTACATGTATATAACACAATTTAAGATATACTGTACAGGAGTGAAGTATGAAACACAAGACAACAGTCCATATATTCATTTCAACACCTTTCTTGGTAAAGAATATAAGATACAGGAAAAACAAATATCTTAGCAAAACAATAACCTGTTACAGAACAGTCTTCATCTCGCATTATCTAGGTGTTATCCCAGTTTGTGTGACAGAATCTGCAATTGTACTTTTACTGTGTGAACAAGTAAATAAAAGTATACACCACTCCCAAATGCTGTCATGTTTTTGTAGATTTTATTTCCCAGGTATCAGACATTAGCTTTATAACAGAAATGAACATATCAACCATGTGATTCTAAACTTAGCTCTCTAAAGCATCCTCTCAGTACATATTTGTATGGAGATACTGGAATACCGGTAGTTAATGTCATGTTTTCAGAAATGCACCTATAAGTAATAACTTATAATCTATGATTCAAGGCTCCACAGAAACAAGAACTTCAAGGTTCTTTACTGCTCCTAAACCTATCATGGTAGTCCTTTATTGCGGTGATATTCTGACTCCGGTAAGACTTTTTCGTAGGGTGACTTTTCGGCTGGAGGTATCTCGCTGTAGGGTCGCCCTCTGGTTGCTTGCTGGGGAAGTTTGTGTGTTTCAGGGGGGAGGAGGGTCGTGCCTTCACAGCGCTGGCCTCTGATGGGGTCGTATATTCTCCCAACCTACAGAAAGAACGGATCATATTACCATTTGCATTTGGACTAAGTTGCAGTATATAGTCAGACTATTAAGCTGAATATATTGTAGTACATGTAAATGTGAAACAAAGGATACACAGCAGCTATAGTGTAAATGCAGGTGCAGATACACTAGTAATTAGTTTCAGCTACAGCAATTGTTAGTTAAATCATCATAGACTCACACATGATTTGGACTGACGCATAAGAAGCCAGACAGCTGAAGAAATATAGAAACCTTTGACTGGCAGGATGCAACTGTGCATACCTCAAGAACATAATTTTACATAGCATCTAAACTAACGTCATCACCAGTGGCAGTGTCATCACTTGCCGATCAGATATAAATAGCCCCATGATCAACAAGTACTTGTTTCGCAACTGTTAAGCCGAACATAGTACATGTACATGTGAAACAAAAGATGTACGGATATCGTAGCTTAGTGTAAATACAAGTAGATAAACAATTAGTTTCAGGTACATGGAGTAAAATTATCATAGACTCACACATCATTTGGACTGATGCATTTAAGAAACCAGACAGCTGAAGAAATATAGAAACCTTTGACTGGCAGGATGCAACTGTGCATACTTCAAGAACATTATTTTACATAGCATCTAAACTAACGTCATCACCAGTGGCAATGTCATCACTTGCCGATCAGATAAAAATAAATAACCCCATGATCAATAAGGACTTGTTTCACTTGTAACTTGTTCAGTTCTGTCAAGCCATTGGTACACTGATGTTCAGGATAGTTCTAGTCCTGTACCTGGACAATTTTCTGATCTTCAACTAGCTAGAATTTTAGCACAATGCTAAATGTTCTTCCAAGAACTTAGAAGGAAGACAGTGGTCGTTGAAAATTTGATCCATGCGTGCCTTTGTGTTAGAAGAGCATTGATCATTGTACTATGATTACTACCAACCAGGGTTGTAGCCAGCCAGAAATCATTTTCCGTCCCCTCGATTTTGACTGGCTTTGGCGCAGCGTTCCTAGGGGAGTTCGGGGCATGCTCCCAAGGAAAATTTTGAAATCTAGACCCTCTGAAACAACATTTCCTGCATTTTAAGGGTTACATTTTGCTCACATAGGACGGAATGGGCAAAATTTTTTTCCGTCCCCAGCTGCAAAACGGAAGGACCGGTGTTGGCTACAACCCTGCTAACAACACAGATGAGCTTCCATGATAGCTGGAATTTTAATATGAACCAACCTGATGCACAAATTCACTAATCTCGTGAGTGGAGGGGTGGGGTGTCGTCGGCGCGGGTTCGGGTAGAGCCTTCAGTAGAACAACATCTCCCATGGTGCACTTCTTCTCTGGGTCGTACACGTAGAATATTCTGGGCTTCCCAAAATACTGCAGGAAGAGAAGAAAAGAAAATATAAAATTGGACCAACTTACGTGCAGGACAATTGTGATTGTCTCTCCTCCATTGAAGCCGTGGTCATACCTAGCATGCCTCTGGCAGGCAGGCACACACGTCCTAGCTCTTCACAGCCATACCGGAAGTGAAAAGAGACTCCTCCCACTTCCGCCTGTGGCTGTGCTCCCGTGAAACCCCAGTTACTTTGAATCCAGCTGCAGTACTGGCCGAAGAACTTAGGGCGGGCATATACCAATGCAGAACCTGCAACACAAAGATAGGGCGGGTATGACCACGGCTTCAATGGAGGAGAGACAATCACAATTGTCCTGCACGTAAGTTGGTCCAATTTTATATTGTCTCTCTCCATTTCCGCCGTGGTCATACCTAGCATGACTTCATAGCAGAGGCCAGTACTGATTAACCAGAGAGACAAAAAAGAAATTGTTGCAGAACATTCCAAATGTCAAAACAAAAGCCCAGTTAGCTGCCTTCATCATTACTTTAGACAGAACCCTGGCTGTGTAGGCAGTAGAGGTCGGAGCCCTCCTAAAAAAGTGTCCTGTGAAAAGAAACATTGGATCCAAATCTGCTAGATGCAGATAGAAAACTGCACAGCATTCCAGAGCTGAGAAGCTCGCAGAACAAGCCATGTCTGAAAAGAACGGAATATTCATATTCTATGAAAAAGAGCTTGCAAACACAAGGCATAACACCTTTAATTAATAGCCCAAAACAAGTACAGGGAATGCTGATTGGCGAAGACCTTGTTGGTCATTTACTTGTATATGGAAAAACCATAACCCAAGTGTGAAAAAGAGGTCGTTCGATCCATTTTTGTGAAGACGAAGACGTTCTATTCGCATCTGAAAATGCCAAATGTTGGACTCTTCCTACCGAGTCTCAGCATGGAGTCTCAGCATGGGATCTGGAAGAGAACTATTTCAGGCGAGCACCTGTGGAGCAAATTCAACGCCACAGGAAAGCACCAGCCTGACACGCTTGGTCAGAGGAGAATTCAAATGAATATAAAATGTGTACTCTCGTGCTGGGTACCACCTGATTCATTCAAAAAGAAAAAAGATGAAAAGGAGGAATAAATCGACTCAATTTTACTCAAATCTTCATAACAGAGACAGAAGTCCTATAAAACTTTCTCTGGCAAGAAAGTAAATAACGTTATAACACATAAACCGCCTTGACCTGTGGGCAAGGAACTGGGCAAACCGTCAAAGGTTGCTATGGGAACGTGCTGTAGAAACGATCCGGGAAGATCGAAGCACACGCCTGTAAGAAAAACAGCGGAATCCTTGTGAAGTAACGCGTGAATACGGAACGACCCGAAACTCTGTGAAGCCGCCTACCGTTTCCAGCAAGAGCGGTAAGTATAACTGGCCGGCTGAGTACCTGAAATGAACGCACCAATCATTAACGGTTAATGCCGTAACAAAAAAGTACTCGTCCCACTGTGTGGGTGAACAAGAAAGCCCATGGCTAAGAGTGCAAAATCGAAACACGTTCGAATGCTGTAAAAGTCGTCGGAGATGACCGGTACCGTACAAGGTAACGAACACGCTAACTCGAAAGCCGAGTATGGATGCGCTACTACGGAAGCGCTAAAATCCCGTCTGCACAGACGAAAACCGAAACTGACGGCTGGCGTAGCCCACATCAGAAAAACTACAACGGTATACAAAAAACCATGGAAGTAACCCGGGTAAAAAAGACAAAGGCTCGATGAAACAACGCGGCAAAGACAATGTGTTGCACGTCAGAAGACGAGTCACTCAAGTGCGAGAGACGCCATATTAAAAATACACGCAAAGTCTGACCTAAAAACAGCGCCATGTAGCGATTGTCGCATGAACTACAAAGGACATGTAACATACGCGTTGACGGCAGACGAATGTGATGTGGTCAGGATGAGCTAAGCTTGAACTTGGAACACGACGGACGAACAAGAGATGCTTGAACAGGGCCTATTTGAAAGGCAGCCTATCTAGTCCGTCGAGAAAAGAATGTACCACAAAGGTCTTTCATTCATACACTCATAAGGCACACGGCTTGTGATGATAATGGTAAAAAGATTAACACGTAAACAGCTGATGGCGAAGTCCGACCTAACACCACGTTCCAAAGCGGCCACCGCCGTAGCGGTAAAATATTCAAAAGGTAAAATATTCAAAAGAAGCGTGAGACTTCCTAACACCCGAGGTCAACGCCTGGCTAGCCTACAAAAAAAAACGGCGAAAATGCGCGTCTAAAAGACCCGAAAACAAATCGAAAACTGGTACGCGAGAGCGAAAACAATCGAAAACATACATCAGCGAAAAGAAACTCAAGTAACATACCAAGTAACGAAAACCGCGAAGACCTAAAATGGTCAGACAACTCTGAAACAGCGGAAGCTGCTTGATCAGCTTGAAACAGAATAACCAAGGAGCTTTTAAGAAAAGTCGAACACGATGGCGATCAACGCTAACGTAGCCACGAAAATTTTACATGACAGTGACGACGAGTGACCCGAACGAGAAATATTACGGAAAGTGCGCTCAACGATCCATTCCAATACATTTGCATAAAAATGCTAAGCAACCTGGCGATCTAAGCCAAGTAGTAACAGCAAATTTTGCATAACAGTCAACAATAAACAGCGGAGCGAAAACAATGGGTTTAACAAACCCTCATTTACCTCTAAAGAGGCGTAGCATGGCTCCATACTGGAAGTACTGGCAGTAAAACAATGAAAACCACATAACTTTACTGCATAAACTCTCCCCATGGAGAAACATTTTTCCAACCCTACCTGGCACAATCATGAACGTACTATAACGTTCTCAGTAAAGAAAGAATCAACAACTCAAGAATTTGAGAAAATTCATGAACGGTATGAAACGGATTACTTTAAAAACTTGGCAGAGACGTCGCTACGAGACTGCCAGCGTGAGAAAAATCCTCGCCAAAAGGCACTGGGTGCCTCCTACGGTCATTTTGACCCTGTTAGACGGGATTGAAGTATTAAAAAAAAACACCGCAAAAAGTCATTTGGGCGAGTATAACACGCACCATGAAAGTGAACAAAAACATACCTCAGCTTGACGCCTATGGTTAGGCACGTTGCTATAGTCCTGAATTGGACTTTCCACTCACCTGCAGCATGGCTTGGAATACACTTACCTACCATCGCTGCATTCGGTGCTTGTGTCCGCTCAGCGGAAGGCGCCCTGGAACCGTAGACGATTGCAGCGCCAGTCAGGATGATTCTATGTGGCCTAGGCCTGCAGTCTCCAGCAGCATGGCTCATAAACGGCCCTGCGTACGTCTTGATGGCGGTCTGCCAGCTGAGCAAGAAACGACGGCTGATACTAGTCACACTCCCGGTCTGCATGCCGGCTGTGTGAGAATCGTCGGGCTCCGAAAAGGCCGCACTACATCTCAGATATATTCTCGTGTCCGCTGACACCTGATACATGCTGCTGTGACCCATGACCAAATTCCGAGGAAGACTGGTTGGAATGGGTTCTCTGCTGTTGTGTCCCAAAGGTGTCACATGGTGCACCATTATTGTGTTGGCAGCACATCCGCGCTACCCTGCCGAAGTGGGCTCGGTGGAACTGCAAACGTCTCCGCCCAGGCAGGAATGTGGTGCGAGCGTAGCTCACCTGAAACACTTTCATAGCAATGTATGCACGTGGATTGGGACACAGCATTTAAACACTTTCAATATAGTGACGACAAAACAGCACTCAGCTTCTGTGCATATGTCGCTCGAGGAACGAGCAAAAACACCCTGACGTGAAACTAATTTGAACAATGACCAGGACTCAAACGAGCTTGCTCACCTGGTAATGAAGGATAATGAATCATAGACACTCCGTGACTACTCAAATACCCATCTGCTTCCTGGCTCCGTGTCGGGAAACGAGCCCCGGTCTCCCGCGTGACAGGCGAGGATACACGCCACTATACAAACACGGAAGTGGAGCTGCTCAAGTAAAAATACTGCGGGAAATTTCCGTAAACACATATCGGTCACAAGACGGGGCGTAGTGAGGACTACGCGCGGCGACAGTATGCCGCGGAAACAAACTTACCTGATAAAAGGCGGAAGGGCCCGCGGGCGGTTGGAACATGCTGCCGAAGCGGTCGAGGAGACGAAGCCTAGACGTCGCTGTAAACAAACCGCTGATAACTACTACGAATACCCGAAAAAACGCGGACACGGCTCGACATGTTGGTGAACGATGACTCTCTGAGCGACGTGCCGCTCTCCTATTAAACCGCCGCGGGAAACTCTGCCGAAAAACGGTCGGTCAACCGCACGTCAATAGCATGGGAGGATGCTGGTCATTCCACTCCTGCGGAGCCACGGGTGTCCGCCCACCTAGTAGTAGCTCGTTTTGCTGGCTACTCTCCGGAAACAAAGAGACTCGCACAACGCCAACAAGCGCTCAGCTTCCGTCGAAGATTCCAGGGGCGAGGGGGCGGATGCGTGCCTGGACATGTTGCCCGTCACACGTGTCGGAGCTGCGTAAGATTTGACGCGACCAAACCTCCTCACGCACGAAAAAAACACTTCCAAGAAGTGTATTAGCAAAGAAACTAAGAACTTAGAGACTAGACATGTCTATTAACACTCAACGAAACTTGTAATAGAAGTAAACGCGAAAAAACGCGGAGCTAGAAACGCGTGTGTGTAACCTGCGTAGCGAGAAAAAGAACTGGGGTTTCACGGGAGCACAGCCACAGGCGGAAGTGGGAGGAGTCTCTTTTCACTTCCGGTATGGCTGTGAAGAGCTAGGACGTGTGTGCCTGCCTGCCAGAGGCATGCTAGGTATGACCACGGCGGAAATGGAGAGAGACAAGTACTGCTGAGTATTACTGTAACACTGTGGGCTGTCTCCAGGACCTGTCCCTTAAAATTTTTGGAAAGAGACAATGTAGCTGATGTAGGTGAGGTTTGTGTTCTTGCCGCAAAAGCACCACCCACATTGGCTACACATAGCGGCAAGGAGCAGAACGCGCCAGCTAGAAGCTCTGAGTGTCTGATAGACGTCAAAACATAAGCTAAGTAAGCACACACTGGTTGTTTAAAAGAATTCATATACATTGTACTAGTACTAGTATTACTAGTATTTACACGTAAGACCGCTTCATTTCAACTCCTACCTGGCTGAAACCACTCTGCTCTAAATGTACTGACAAAATAGCACCATTTAGCCCTATACTGAAGCTTACTATCTCTTAATACCACTTAAACATAACCCTTTGACATGTTCAAAACCCTTTGACATGTTCAAGTGCACAAATGTGATTTTAGGTGCCAATGTAATCTCTAAGCAGATGTTGGGTAGGGCACGTTTTACACCTGGTATTTTGAAGGTCTTTCCAGTGGCGAGCGTCGTTCTCTCTTCACTTTCCCTACTAGTTTAGAAGTGATACAACGAAGTACACCCTACATGTACATAGATAATCGCACCACTGTTAAATAGCTACCTTGACGATGTACGGGTCCAGAACCATCTTCACACACTTGACCTTGGCGACCTGCTCCAGTCTGACCCCCACGACCCTCCCGATGACCCACTGCGGGTTCCATGCCCGCAGAAGCTTCGCCCAGTTCCGTCCCACCGGCATCGTGGCGTTGGAAAATGGGAGAATTTGGAATAATTGGAACAAAACACGTGCAAAGTCTGTGTTTCTGTTACAAAATCCTCAGAGTCAGACGGCCATCTTTGAAGTTAGAGAAAGCTAGCAGTCTATTCGCTAGGCGAAAAATTCGAAAGTGTTGCAGGGTTATAGCTAGATAAAAGTCTGTAGAATTCCCACCAGAAAATTTTGATATTCATATTCTAGATACTCATTTTAAGGAAATGAAGTATATCGTAAACAACTTAATTTTGTCTAAGTTTTGTAAATTTTGTTTTTATCGCATGAATAGCCTGCAAATAAAGTGCTGTAGTTACGGTAAAGTTTTAAGGTCAGGGGTGAAAGGTTGTGACCTTATTTATGGCGCGCATTGCAGGCACGGGCAAGTTTCTTGGCAAGTAATTTTTGGCGGTTTTGCAATAAAATACGGATGGAAAACTGAGTCCTTAACAGAATGGTGAGTACAACAACAGCTGTGAGTTATTTTGGTTAAGTTGACATAACTGTTTCGTTGTTGAGTCGTTAGATGTTTAGTTTACTGATTTGGCGGTAACTTTACGAAGAAATCCCCCTCCCTCCTTTTCGTTGGGATGGATCAGGAAAGATAGAAAAGGGGGTGGGCGGAAAAAAAAAATGTTGATTTTCTTTCCTTAGGTCCTTTTCTGCTTGCTTCTTTTGTACAGGTTTCTGTTTTCTTTTTTTGGGGGGGGGGGGGGGGGGCAGTAAATTCAAAATTTATCATCATCATCATTCACTCCCACACTATAGTTCATAATTTGGAAGTCCCGTAGTATTTCCAAGGAGGTTAACAACGCAGTATTTCTACAAACAGAATTTAATAACAGTTCAACATGTCTTTTTCTCCTCAAGGACATTCGGCGCTTCTTTGGAGCAGCGCCTGGCGCCACAAAGACCAAACCTGTACAGAAGACGGCATCTTCAGCAAAGGTATTGTCCGTTAGAGCAGTTACCACTAATACAAATCTACATAGGCGATAATGTTAAAATTAGCAAGTTCAGGGTGTCATAATCTCATCCGTGAACATTCCAGGTCATAAGAACTCACCCCACACAGCAGCCCGCTATCTCAAGTGTCCAAAAGTCTAACCTTGAAACTTTCTGACCAGCGCAACTATAAATCTTGCTTTTCATGACGTCATTTTTGTGACTCAGCACTTCAAAATAGGGGTCAGCACAGGCCAAAAAGATGGACCAAAACCTAGTTTTTTGGCCGAATCTGAACATCTGCAACCTACACTGTCTCACCAATATGAAATGTTACTTACATTTTCCTGCTAAAAGTCGAAAATAGGCTAAAATACTCGTTTTGGGCCTTCTGCGCCTTCTGCGCCTTCTGCGCCTTCTGCGCCTTCTGCGCCTTCTGCGCCTTCTGCGCCTTCTGCGCCTTCTGCGCCTGCGTCAATTAGGGTCATTGCCCGTTAGTCAAAGTCAAACACGCATTAGGATTGGCCAGAAATACCTTAAACTAGCCATAGCTTTCTGCCATGCTATGTGCCTGCAAAGTGCAAAGCTAATTTTGTTACGAAGAAGGGCAGTTTTACTAACTATACAGATATTACAATTAGAGATGGCAGACTTCAGCCCACATTTAAACTTCTCTCTCATTTAGTTTAAGTACAATTGGCAGCAGTATTCATTCCCAAAGTACCATATTCACGTTTGTTGCTTCTTATATATTTGTGTGTCAAAACATGTCATTATAAGCAGAATCTGAGAATGTAATAAATCTCTGACAATACAGGAAAAAGGTGGCGTGAAGAAGAGTAGTCAAACCAAGCGGAAAGCAGCAGTGATTTACGACTCAGGTAATACAACATCCTTTACTTGTGAAGACCAGTCTCTATGTCTGCTAATTTTTGCTGGTGTGTTCTTTTTCTTCTTCTTCAACCTGTAGCCAATCAGAGCTCAGATGAATATTAGCTGCTAATGCCAATACAGGGCTCGAAATTCATTTTTGGGATTAGGTGCACTGGTGCACCCAGCTTGAAAAATTGGGTGCACCAAAATTTTTTTGGGTGCACCACTTAAATTTAAGCAATAACCTAATAGCAAAACTTATTTACAAGCTATCAAATTCTTAAACAAATAACATGACAGACATTTTTGTTATCTTTTTAACACTTAGATGTCAAGAATATGATGTATATTACTAGTATACTTTGATATCTTTACATACATAAACCTAAGAAAATTTTTGGGTGCACCCTGTGCACCCACAGAAAATAATTGGGTGCACAGCTCCAATTTTGGGTGCACCTGGGTGCACATGCACCCAGTACATGTATTTCGAGCCCTGCAATATGAGCAATTTTTAAAACTTCTACACAATACAATAGGGTGAGCATAAATGGTATAGTATATGATTAATATTGTATGTGCCTCAGGCCACTGTCATGAGTAAACTGGAGCTAGGATAGAATGGATTCCAGGCTACTCATCTCCCAACCCAGCACTGACCTTATTCTGGGAGTTGATTGGAATCAGCATTCCCGCCAGGCATACGTCTTTACGTCTTTGGACGCATTTTTTTCTGGAAAGACGCATTCGGCTCGGCGGAATGCGTCCATAAAAAAATCTGAAAGAAAGGCTGACCTGTACCACCAGTGTACAAAATGTATCTGGAATCTTTCAAAAAATCTGTGTTTATAAGAAGGAATCCTACCTTTACAATTTATACTTCAAATTGTTCACTTTCCGGTCATCCCAGTAGTCTGGGCATGGGGCGGAGCGCGGCACGTTTTACAACTAGCGGACCCATGTGCGACACACCCAGCCACGCGCCAGTCTGAGCTGTCCGTTGCGCAATGTAATTTTTTGTAGTCCGTGACATACATCTGACAGTCAGCATTCTCTAACACTCGTCTGGAAGAAATCTTATATAGATTTTATATTCTGATTTTAACATGATACTTACTTATCCTCATTTTCACGTATTTGTTAAAGATGTGTGGGTAATACTAGTATTGAGCAAACAAACTGTTCTGTGCGAGTGTTGCACATCTCAACAAAAGTTCTCACGCTGTGGGCAATTGATTGGCAGTCGGTATCTTTGGCAACAGGCCACCGGCGCCAAGCAGTCTAGATTGGCCACCAGGTCCAAATCCAATCATCTTAATAACCAATCAGCGTTTGATAAATGTAATGTTGTACTCTGTCATTGGTCACCGGGAAGAAAAAACAAAAGTTACGGAGTATTAGGCGCACGTGACGTTGTTTTGTGATATTGGTAGCCGACCGTGTCGCCTGGCAAGTTTCTTCCCTAGCTGCTAACAATTTACTATTAAAGTTTCCCCATTTATCCAAGTTAAAAAAGCGGTGGTAAATAAGTGAAGAATCCAAAACTGTACACTTTATTTGTTATTTGCAAAATTTCTTATGTTTCAAAAAGACAAAATTTGTGGCAGAAAAGGGGCCGCAATATTGTTGTCAAGCGTCGATCGAGTCGGCTGTGCACTGGCACTGGCCTCCGTGGCACATGGCGCGGCACGCCCCCCTCCCCAGACGGATCGTAGATCGCAACGCCCAGCACGTTGGGACGTCTTTCTGGCTACTGCTTCAAGGCTACACCGGCCGCACTGATCACTACCAAAGGCAAAGAGGCAGCATATCGTCCTCCTTCGAGTAATGTATAACGTTCTTAGTCTATTTAAAAAGAAATCCAGCCAAAGATTTCACGCCGAAAACGGGGTTACCTGAGGTCGCACGCTCGTGGAAAATGATGGCACGGCCTTGTAAAACCCCACCGATACGAAAATTTTGAGTAAAATCATCGGGAAAAATAGAAAAAAAAACACAAAATGTGCGTGATGGCGTCGTTATTTTATCGTCTCGGAAAACTATTTGATGCGGGAGGGCGCAACATTGATCGCACGACTCGGTAACGTTAGACCTTTTTTTATTCAATGACGGAAAAAATTGGCAAAATTTTTCCATGGGCTGACGAACTGGCTAGAGCCCTGTTGCGAAGCATCAAAAATTTTCATGTCTGGACAAATTATACCCTGGCCAGATCACGGAAGGCTGATTCCCTGTGCTTATAGTTTTTTTTTCATATAACGTATTTTTGGGGTTCGAGAGGGCGGTCGTCGATTACTGAATAACGGGAGTAAAAGAGGCAACCGACATCCAATCTCAAGCGCATGATTTTCCTCTCAAATTGCAGGAAATTGTGTTTTAGAGAGTTTGAAAATCCAAATTTTCCCGGGGGAGCATGCCCCCGGACCCCCCTAGAAAGCGAACGCCTGCGGCGCTCGTCTCGCGCCTCCGGCGCTCATTACCCCCCTCCCCAATATTTTGACGCATACTTTCAAGAACCTGGCGGGAATGCTGATTGGAATAAAGTTATAAGAAGGTCCTGTATGTCTGAAGGGGGCGTAACACTTAAACACTGCCATGATACAGTGAACTCCAATTATTTGGATTTCGGCTTCTTGGATAATTCGGGTAATTGCATAGAATCGTGAAATCCAATTTGCCATTCATTCTATTCTATTGCCACTCATCCAGATAAGGGAATTCCACTGTAGTAGCATAGTCATTGTACAAAGATTATACTTTTCTTTAATGGTGTTTGACCTTCTTGTACAATTCTGTCTTTCCAGATTCAGATGAAGAAGTGCCGCCTGTCAAACAACAGAAAACTGCAGCAGCAAAATCAGCAAAACCCAACAAAACAGGTACATTGTAGACTGCAAGGTTGTATTCCATGTCTGTTTTGAAAATTTTGTTTCTATTCCATTTCTACCGTTGATAATATATAGACATCCATCCATACTTACATGTAGTGGTGCGTACCTAAAGCCCGGACTTGGAATTGGACCTAAAAATGTTAAGGTCCAAGTCCAAAAAAAAACTAAATGTCCGTAGCCAAGTCCGGACTTCGAAAAGTAATCTGTCACTTATATTCCCTTATTTTGTTCTTAACCATCTAAAACCTTCCATAGACAGTGCAATTTGCACTGGAAAAAGACAAAACACATTTCGTGTTTACACTGGCTGTATATTATTTTCATGTATTTTTCACATTGCATTTCAATTCATGCTAACATGCAATTTTATATGCACCATCCCCCCTCCCCCTAAAAAAATGCGCATAATATGCATAGATGGGTTCAGGTCCGGACTTATAAGTCCAGACCTGAACCTGAACTGCTGGACCTGAATCCGGACCTGAACCTGAAATTGAGTTTAGGTACACACCACTACTTACATGTATTTTTCTTCTTAAGTAATGCTTTTTTTTATAGCAGAGAGTGAAGAGCCACCTTGCTACCGCTACACACCTTTGACATATGGCACATGCTTTACGTCTGGCTCTCCTCAAACATGTACTAGTAAACAGGACCTCCAGCTTTACGTTCTAGAGGACGTCCCTAACTGAAGCTTGGGACTTATTTTCACCTAAGCTGAGTGAGGATATAGGTTTAAAGCGCCTTTCCCAAGTGCACTACATTTGGGGCCTGCTAGGGATTCAACCTCTAATACATTTCTTGTGTGCAACTTCAGTAAAAACAACATGTATGTCTTGCAGAAGTAAAGTCACCCCCCAGTAGAAAGCAGTTTGACCCCAAACCAGTGTTAAAGCCAACCTCCGCTGCAGACTTCTTTGGCGCGGCGTCACCAACTCACAGAGTCAGTAGGACAACAGTGGTCGCCAAAAAGAGAAGTGTAAGGGACAATTTTGTTATTGCGATGGAAAGATTCTTTGGTGTTGAAAGGCAGTTGAAACACCAAACAGCTAACTCATTTTTAGCATCTGTTACTTCACTGTTAGAATTTAGAATGCATTTGTAGATGTCAACTCAACTACATGTATACGTTTCATATAACTTAATATTACTGCAACAAGGAAGCAATTTGCATTTCTTCTTCGGGTGTCATAATTCTATTTGTTTGGATTTTCATCTTACAGGGACATGATGCAGGCAAGGCAAATGATGTTGACTCAGAAGCTGACAAGGTTAGGCATGCCATACATGTACATTACAGTAGCTTTGAAATTTGGAATCAGTTGGTCACCCTTGAAATCATTAACATACTGTCAAACCTGCATAAGATGACCACTTAAAGGGCTGATAAAGTCTATGTGGACAGGTGGTCACTATAAACAGGTGACAATGGGCAAAATTATGTAATGTTGGTCAGGTGGTCTCTTGTAGAGGTGGTCACTTGTACAGGTTTGACTGTACACATGCATGTGCTTGAAATGTGATATTATGTATTTATGTCATAGCTGTGACATGAAAACGTTCGATACGGGTGTTCCGGACCGGCTGGTAACTTTCCGTACGGCCCGGGGTTATCACACGGGCTCCATTCGAATAAATCGAACTGTTTCGAGTGGGCCGAGTACGGCGCCATCGAAAGTTCGAATACCTGATTCGGACGTTGGAACATTACTGTTGCAACAATTTTTTTTCGAGGGCAACAAATTCGTTCAACTTCTGGCGCATTTCGCATCAAAACAGTGGTTTACTCAGGTGGGTATGACATAAATAAAATACAACACGGTGTATTCCGCATCACCCTCGGTCTCAGCCCTCCCGCGGGTCGGATCACCCTCCGGCCTTCAGCCGTCGGGCGATCCGACCCTCGATCGGGCTGATACCTTGGGTGATACGGAATACACCGTGTTGTATTCTATATGTACAACTGTAGACAACAAGGTTTTTTTAATCATAAAAAAAATTAGTTACTGAGTTTGCCATTTGTGTTTTTTAGGAGCTTCACGATGACGAAGCGTTTATGGAAACGCTGGCAGAACTTGACAAGAGTCGGAAGAAATCAGCAACTATGTCAATTTCCCCTGGTATGTAAAATGGACATGATACGTGAAAGAAATTACAACAACCAGCAACATTGTAGTTCTGTCGACAATTTGTTTTGTGCTTTTTAAAAGCTGCTTGTCTTGTGGTCTTGTGAATGTGTTGGTGAATGGATGGCTAGGTTTATGTGGTTTGAAAAGTAGATGACTGATCATATGTTGGTGAGTTGGCTCTTATTTTATGATAGATTTCAGCCAAAATAATGCAACAAATGCTGTTTAACAAACTGAAAATTTTATGCCCCTTGCCCTAGGCCTTAGGTTAGGTGTTATGTTGATTTTGTTGAATAGGTTCATCAGTCACGTATGTTCACAGTTACTATCAATTTTTTTTCCAACAGTGACTATTTACAAATGTATTAAAGGTAGAGAATGTACCTCCAAATTTTCGATGTCTCCCAGTACATCTTGGACGCGGAGGATGGTCTAGTCTCATATTTTCTCGCGAGATCGATACTAGACCATTCTCCGTGTCCAAGATGTACTGGTAGACATCGTACCTTCTCTACCTTTAATAAACCGTCACTGTTAGAAGGAAAAATGATAGTAACTATGTTGATTTTATTTTTATACACATGTGAGATTGTTTGTTGGTTGGTTGGTTGGTTGGTTGATCAACTTGTTGGTTGGTTGGTTGGTAGCTTATTACTTAAGTTGACATTAAAATTTGTGATATTCAACCTTCTTGCACTTTAGACAACAAGAAGAAAGAAAACGGAACACATGAGAAAAAACCAACCAAAACAAGAGTAGATCAAACCAGTCCCAAGAAGACGAGAGAAAAATCTCCGACCTCTAGCGCAAGCCCCAAGAAAGCCAGCCCTCAGAAGAGCAAGTACTTTGACAAGACTGAGGATCAGAAGATGAAGAAAAAAATCAAACTAGAGTCACAGGTATTAATGTATTTTAACTTAAGAGTATACAATGTGATGTAGTTTCTTTTCAAGTCAATTTGATACTTTGTTTCGCTCACCTTATAGTATCTAAATAGATGCTTTTGGGAGTTAACACTTGATACTAATGGGTATTTTTTATGCGTACCATACATTTATGATTGATTTATATATTTTGAAGTTTGTATGCATCAGTACAGCCCTGTCAAATCTTATCATATTGCAAATACAGTAGAAACCATTTAATTGCACAATGGATAATTGCATACTTCTGGTAATTGCATGGAATCTCAAAATCCTGTGATGGTGCAGTCCAGCTGGATAACTTTGCATTATTGCACCATTCAGACAACTGCACGAAATACTCTGGCAAATGGGGTGTGCAATTAAGCGGCTTCTACTGTATTGCTATTTAGGAAATAAAACATGTATTTACAGAAGGACTACGTACACTGTACTTGCAGTATTAGAAATTCTTAGGACATTTATATTTACATATTTTAAGGGAAAAAATGATTTTTTCTTACAAAAGGATAAGGATGAAGCCAAACCAGATCAACCAAAAAAAGCAAAGAAACCTTCACCAGTGAAGACCAAGACTGAGAAGACTCCTTCACCTAAGAAGTCGCCAGCGAAAGACTCCAACCAAGACGCTGAGAAGAAACCCGCGCGAGGAGCGTACAGAGCTTACTTAACCCGCGAAGGCCCGAGGGCGCTGGGGACTAAGGAGATTCCACAGGGAGAAGAAAACTGCTTAGGAGGTTAGAATCTTTGTATTTTAATAATAGGCCACTCCAATGTTTATTATACACTACTGTAAATGCATTTAAGTTCGCAAGGGATTTAACTCCGCAGTAGCGGGAAAAAGGACTCTTTGCGGTGGTTTTATTATTGCCATGCACTGTAGTCTCTGACTGGGATGGAAATATGTTCGTGGTGAGTTGGCAACACGAAAACCGTGAACATGAAACAACCGCGAAAATGTCTGCATTTACAGTATAAACAGTCGCTTCTCACTCGGACATCTCTAATGTCTGGAATTGTCTGAAATTTTGGACGACAGCACTGCGTGATTCGCCCTACACATGAGCGAATTAAGGAATGGGTGCAAGAACTCATTTGAACAGGTGTTCCAACACCCAAAATGCTTTCCGTCCGCTTGGTGTTGGAACAACTGTTCACTCATTAATTGATGTCACCACCAAAAGGTTTGAATGCACAGTTCCCCAGACGGGAAGTAGAAGCGAACATTTACATTTTATGTTGTATGATTATTGTTAAGTTTATGTTGATTGATTTGTTGCAGTGCTCCCTTGGATTTTTATTTTTTTTCAAACTGCAGGGACGTTCCTCCAAGATAGAATAGATAAATAGGAGAGAACTTATAATACCTGTATGGTACCCGGGCAAAAGAAGGACCCATACAAATCAAATCCTTACTTGCATATGTAATGAACTACAATAATCAATTAATGAAATATTATATGAGAAGCTCACAAACCCTTAACTGCCCCTTTATCCTGCTTGAACCATTTGGTGTTTCATGGAATTGTAATATTTTGTCTGTACATGACCTCTCTCTCTCTCTCTCTCTCCTCTCTCTCTCTCATGCCCTCTCTCTCTCTTTCCCTCTCTCTCTCTCTCTCCCTCTCCTCTCTCTCTCTCTCGCTCTCTTTTGCTCTCTCTTTCTCTCTCTCTCTCTTTCTCTCTCTCTCCATCTGGTTTAGCATCTGTATACCTATTTAGTAATACCATTAATCACAAATTTAGTGCCAAAAAGCTATTTTGCATAGACTCTGATCATAAGGCATTTCAAGGAAAAGTGGTAACAACTTTTGTGGCCCTCATAATCATATTATAATATTCGGTAAGACATGGTACATTGTACAACTTAGGAAGAAAATATTATTGGGCAAGAATTGTACTCTTATCATTTTCATTACTAATAGGACAAACTACATTCACACACTGATACAACTTACTACAGGTACAAGGTGTGCCGAAGACACCACCAAGTCAGTTTCACTTTTAAACATGTTCTTAACACAATCAGGTTTTACATCTTTTAGGTCTATTTCTCTCATTACTGATAGCTCCAATCCCGATCACATAAAAACTAGGTCCATGAAATATTTTTGTCTTAAGTACATCTCTGAGGTTTATTTCATTACTAGTATGAATAGCTCCAAACTAGGTCCAATGAAATAATAACTTAACTTATAGAATTAATGAAGTTGATAGCATGGGGAAAAGTACAATGTATGTAGGACAGGTTTTAAATCAAGTTGCGCCAAGCAAAATATGGTTAAGGTTGCAAGTGTGTAAGTGGGTATTTTGGGCACTGCACATGTCATGAGTCAAGTCATATACAATTGCAAAGTCATGTAGGACCAAGGTTTGCAAGGAAAGTGTTACAGTAAAAGCCACAAATGTCTCTCAATTCAATATCCCATACCTGACATGGTCTCCAGCTTCTAGATCTTGTGAGTAGGTCCAGAGTTCATCGGCTGTTCTTAACATATCTCTAACTGTTCACTGTCCTCATTCTCATGCTGTCCTTGAGCTGTGTTGTACAGCTTGTGAGTTGTGCTGTCCTTACTCTCGTGCTATTATTGCGCTGTGTTGTACAGCTTGTGAGTTGTGCTGTGCTCATTCTCCAGCTGTTCTTGAGCTGCGTTGTACAGCTTGTGAGTTGTGCTGTCCTTACACTCAGACTGTCCTTGAGCTGTGTTGTACAGCTTGTGAGTTGTGCTGTCCTGACTCTCATGCTGTTCTTGTGCTGTGTTGTACAGCCTGTGAGTTGTGCTGTCCTGACTCTCATGCTGTTCTTGTGCTGTGTTGTACAGCCTGTGAGTTGTGCTGTCCTGACTCATGCTATTCTTGTGCTGTGTTGTATAGCCTGTGACTTGTGCTGTCCTCACTCTCATGCTGTCCTTGTGCTGTGTTGTACAGCTTGTGACTTGCGCTGTCCTCACTGTCATGCTGATCTTGGGCTGTGTTGCACAGCTTGTGAGTTGTGCTGTCCTCATTCTCCAGCTGTTCTTGAGCTGCGTTGTACAGCATGCCAGATGTGCTGTCTTCACTGTCAGACTGTCCTTGTGCCGTTTTGTACAGCTTGTTTTCACCAGTGTGCTGTGAACCACTCCTGTGCAGGAGCCCACTAACACGTGGACTCTCCTGTCTCTTGTCCACTCCGTAAGGACCCCTGCTGTTTCCCGTCGATGAATGGTCTCTCTCATAGTCATAGTTTGGTTTGATGTTTGTCTGTGTGGGCAGCGACTGGGTGACTGTTTGGTTGACTTTCGTTGCCTGTTGTTTACTGGTATTTGTCAGTGACGTATAACCTGCCCCTTTACTGCCTCTTGTGGCTTGTTGTGGGTCTGCGTAGACTGTTGCATAAGGTTGGATCTTATTATCATCACCTTGCTCTGGGTTGTCAATGCAGGTTTTAGCATATGCATGGAGTTGTGGCCCTGGGTTTTCATCGTGGGTCACTGCATATGGCTGAAGCTGTGGCCCTGGGTCTTCATCGTGGGTCACAGAAGACGGCTGAAGCTGTGGCCCTGAGTCTTTATCGTGGGTCACAGAATACGGCTGAAGCTGTGGCCCTGAGTCTTTATCGTGGGTCACAGAATACGGCTGAAGCTGTGGCCCTGGGTCTTCATCGTGGGTCACAGAATACGGCTGAAGCTGTGGCCCTGGGTCTTTATCGTGGGTCACAGAATACGGCTGAAGCTGTGGCCCTGGGTCTTCATTTATGGTAGTCGTGGCATACGGTGCAAGCTTGCCATTCTTCCCCTTCCCTGACACATCGACATATGACACTGCGTATGGCTCAATGTCTTCATTGTCCTCTGATGTCTGGATATGAGCCAAGGAAGTCGTCGCGTACGGTGCAAGCTTTCCGTTTTTCCCTTTCCCTGACACATCAACGTATGACACTGCGTATGGCTGGATGTCATCATTTTCCTCTGATGTCTGGTCTTGAACAGGAGTTGGTTGTGGGCCTGTAGCTCTAGAGTCTTTGTCCAATGATGGCTGTCCGGCTGAGTTCGAGTAAGCAACAGCGTAGGGCTCGATCTTGTCCCTTCCGTCTGTTTCGGCAGGCGTGTTGTGACGTGCCAAACCTTTGTTGCGACAGCGGAGGTAAAAGATGACGAAAATCGCCGATGGTGACACGATGAGGAGTGGAACAGCAACAGCAGTGAGGATGACATTGACATTGTCCTCATTGACAGTGTCATCGACGTCATTAACAGTGTCAATGCCTGGGACACTGTTGTTGTGTGCCGTCTCCGTGGGGATGGTGGTGTTGTACAGACTGGTGTTGATGGTACGAGGGCCTGTCGTGATGGTCATCTGATGCGACCTCTCTGTGACAGCCTGACAGATGTCCTTCCTCATCGTTACAAGGAGAGTTCCACGCAGGTTAGCCGGGGATGCGCACCTCAGGAGCCTCGGACTAGAAATCTGGTCCAGGTCTGGTAGGTTGCAGATGAACCAGGTGAGATTCCCATCGCAGCTCAGCTCGTTGCCGGCTATCACGACACGCAAGTTCTGGTTCTGACTCAGACGCAGGACTCGGCTGTCGACCGTGGTGATGTGGTTTGTTTCCAGGTTTGCGACCCGAAGCGCTTTGGGCGGCAGGAGTGCGTCAACGGGCACGGAACGCAGGCGATTCTTGGCCAACACCAACCAGGCAAGGAGAGGTAGGCCTCGGAAAGCATGCTGGGATATGATGGAGATGGCGTTCTTTTGAAGGCCCAAGGTCGTAACCTTCTCGAGCCCAGTGAAGGTGTCGGGTTCTGAGTATAAACAAAACAGAATACAAGTAGTACTGCAAATCGTTTAAAAAAATTTATGAGTTGTGTGGGGATTTAATTATGCAACTAGAAAGGTGATATTTGCAAGCAAATATACAAACTTCACATGTTGTAGTCTGACACTCAGACTACTGTTGTTATGTTTTTACTCTTACTCCAAGTCCAACACAATTAATATTTAGTGACCTGAACCCCTCCAGCTATATACGAAACCATTTGCTACTATAACATTAATCATTATGTAACCAAACACCACAGTGTCTGTCTCAGTGTCTGGTCTAGGTCGTTTACCTTATTTGTTTGAGAAGAAGAGGAAACAACACAAAAAACAATATGTTACATGAAGGTTAACATAACAAGAATACGAGGGGCAAGGAGGTTATAGGCGTTTGGGCTGTTAAAAATTCACAGCTCAAGCAATAATGTAGTTCAGTAGTAAGGCCCCGATTTCACTATGTCTTGATCCTTGCACGGTGGGATTTGAAAAAGTAAAGTAACTAGAAAGGCAACATTTTTGAAAAAAAATGCAGGATGTGGGCGAAGGGAAAAGAAAGCAAAAATCGCAAGAAAAGAAGCAACAAGAAAGGCAACATTTTCGCGAAAATGCAGCAAAAAGAAAAATTAAAAAACATTATCTGTCCACAGATTCGATCCCGGAGCGTTAGTTTACCACGCGTGAACAATACCACTTAGCCAGTGCTACATGTTACCGGCACACGTTTTAACAGGTATAGAAATGTATTGCGTTCATACATGTCCAGAAATGGGTGAAATGTACGAAGTTTGGATCAGCCTACGTCACACGTAATTTCCGACAACTTCTAGCTTCCGACAACTTTCGACAACCGCTGTCGGCAAAGTTCGGGAAACGTCGACAATTATTTGTGACGTAGCTACGCTAAGTTCGTACATGGGGCGGACCTAATGTACGAAGTTAAGATGTTTTCTATTTTGTGGGTTATGCTAAGTTCGTACATGGGGCGGACCAAATGTACGAAGTACGATGTACGAAGTTAAAATGTTTTCTATTTTGTGGGTTATGCTAAGTTCGTACATGGGGCGGACCTAATGTACGAAGTACGATGTACGAAGTTAAAATGTTTTCTATTTTGTGGGTTATGCTAAGTTCGTACATGGGGCGGACCTAATGTACGAAGTACGATGTACGAAGTTAAGATGTTTTGACTTTGTTGTGAGTTATGCTATCTTCGTATATGGGTCGGGCCTGGTGTACGAAGTCAAGATGATTTGACTATGCTGTGGGTTATGCTAACTCCGTACGCAGTATTCTATTCTACTTTCACCTGTCGCACATGGTCAGCCACGCGTTAATCACATGCTCTCATCATCGATCACCAATTATTGAGTGCGGGTGGAGAACAATCTGTATCATCTAACTCGTGAACTAGATCGTTTATAAAAGTATTAAAAAGTCTAGGGCTTAGTTTACACTCCTGCCTGACACCCTTATTGGTAACAAACAGTGGTGTTAGGCCAGATAACGTTAGAATCAACCATCTCATAAAAGTAAGAGGTTCCTATAGAATGACTTATATGAAATGAGTTTTAGTCAAGATCATTTTGTTTTGACTAACATTAGGTAGCATTTTTGTGACTGTTGTATACCATTATGCCTTAGTGAGAACGATAACATTTATGGGAACTCGAAAATATTTTCATCATTCTAAATTTTGTTACTTTTTATTATTTAAAACTTATTCAAGTGCCTTCTGTACGGTCTTAGAACTGTCAACTTTGTATTTCTGACGTGATCACCATTCTTCAATGCACTTGATGAACATAGATATAGGTCTTATTTATCAAAGTTTGTAATTTTTTCATCGTTCAATATGGTGTTTTAATAAGACCTCTCATTTTTTAATTCGACTCTAACGATTCGTACAACGTTAAGGCTGACCATCTGTACTGAAGATCTGTTAACTTTGTACATCGTACATCGTACACTAACCCTTCCCCTCTGTACGAAGTTAGATTTGTTAAGTTCGTACATCGTACATCGTACACCAACCCTGCCTGCCTGTACGAAGTTAGATTTGTTAACTCCGTACATCGTACATCGTACACCAACCCTGCCTACCTGTACGAAGTTAGATTTGTTAAGTTCGTACATCGTACACCAACCCTGCCTACCTGTACGAAGTTAGATTTGTTATCTTCGTACATCGTACATCGTACACCAACCCTGCCTACCTGTACGAAGTTAGATGACGTCACCTAAAACTTCCGAAGTTTACCGATTACGGTCTATATCTATCTTTAACTTCGTACAAGTTCGTACAACTTCGTACACACTAACTTCGTACATTTACCCCATTTCTGGAGATACCTCATTGCGTTGCTTGAACACATCCGTTCACCGTTGAATTTGCAAGATTCCAAGGTCCAATTTTCTGAAGATAACGTTTTTGTGTGAAAATTTATCAATCTCGTTCATTCCATGGCGGGCAACTTCTTCCTTGAGCGCTTGTTTGGTCATCTCAGCTGCTATAGTGTTGTCAAACTGCATGCCGAATGCCATTTTGTGTCCTGTGCGTTGATTGGTTCAGTTCTGCGTACACCCGAGACAGTCCGCGACTTTGTCCCAATCAAAAAGCTGGAAACGCGGAGTATATGTTGACAGCCTCCATTTTTTCTGAGTTCTGATTGGCTATTATCAAAGTCGATGCCGATTGTGTTCTGTGCGTTGATAGGTTCACCTCTGACGTAAAACCGAGAAAGTGCGACTGTAAGCCAATCAAAAAGCTTGAAACGTGGAGTGCATGTTTACAGCTTCCATTTTTTCTGATTTCCGGTTGGAATATGCAAATATCTGAGGAAAAACTAAATGTTGGGCTTCGCCCACATAAAAAGTTGGCATGATAAGGGAATGCGTGAGGGGACTTGCGGTAACATCACATGTAATTTGAAGGACTTTTTGGTCAGTTTAGAGTGGCATATCATCACTTTTCAACAAGTAAATGACAGCAAAGTACCACTATGTATGCTAGTTGAAAATTACAGTAGTGGTCTTCATTTAGCGTGGTAGTTGAAAATTATAGCGTACTTAGTCTAGTAGTGGCCTGTTACACTAAAAATGCACTGCTAGAACCCTGGGAGTCACTAACTAAGCATACAAACTGTGTTAAGTGTAAATTTAAAAAATGAATTCGTGTCTCCTGTATTGAAAATTTAATTCAGGAGACCAAGAAACAAATCATTGTCAACGTACCAAGACTGGTGATGCGGTTGTCATAGAGAAGAAGTTCTTGCACCAAATGGAGACCTCGGAACGCTCCTGGCTGAATGGTGGAAACGTTTGACTGCCGGATTCCAAGGAAACGCACTTCTGTACCGTTCCGGAAAGACCGCTCGTGAATCGTCGGAGAGCGGAGATGCTTGATGAAGATGGATAGCGTGGCTTTGTCGAAGTCGGTCGGTATGGCGTCGAGACACGCAGGGAAGCGGTACGTTCCTCCGTACCCGACCCAGCTACAGGGGGACCCTGCCCAGTTTTCGTCTGGACAGTGGCAGATAACGCGCTGCCATACAATGTTGGAGGAGCGACAGCAGTCGGGGCATTGTAAGGCTGCCACAGTCACAAGAAGTAGATAACTTGAAATCAAGCATATCCAGAAGAGCAGGGCCTGGTTTTGCGCCATCGTGCCGATTTGTCCGTCTGCAATATGTATTTTGGGCCTTTTGTAGCCGGATATTGAATGTATACTGTAAATGCAGAAATGTTCACGGTGGTTTTATGTTCGCAGTTTTTGCTGTGGCCACTTCACCGCGAACTTAAAACCACCACGAACATTTTTCCATTATAGTTTTTGACTACAGTCTGTGGCCCTGCCACGAACTTAAAACCGCTGCAAAAACTCCATTTTCCCGCTAACGCAGAAATAAATTCCCGCGAAATTAAATGCATTTTACAGTATTGCCTTAAACTTCGTACATACATGATACATTCTAATACGGCTGCTTGAATATACATGGACAATCTTTTGTTTCTGATTGGCTAGTCATGAAGAAATATCCTGAGGTGTAAATTCTCCATGCCACAGCTAGAGCTGGTTGATTCCGACTAAGCTTTGATATTATAATATGATTATAACACGTCTGGAAGCTTCTCATACCACTTTCTTTTTCATCATAGTTCTCAGTCCTTGATAGAAAATAAATGGCTTACACGTGCTACCGACAAGGGATATTCATTTAAAAGGAATTCTGCAAAGTCGATTTAACAAAGACATACGTAGTATAATATTTTTTTTAATTCGTTACCTTTGCTAGAAGGTTTCCTCCGATGTTTTGTAAATCAGTAAACCAATGGATGGCGCTTGTCCAGCAGTAGCGTGTTAATGTATTATCGAGAAATGCTCATTTCTTGACAGATACCAGAAACAACTTGAGGTCGCAGCCCACAGTATTTATCCACGACCCCCGTGGTCTATTACGTAGGGGTAAAAAAGTAATGCGGCCGAAATCTGGAAGCGCCTGTTAACACTGTAACGTGAAAGACAGCGGGGGATGAGCTTTGCTATATGGTAGAGTCGACTTTCAGGTGGTATGTGTAAGGTTTTGATGTTTGTCCATTTGCATGTATAAATGCACGTGACCTTTACAGCTGCCTGCCCCTGTGAGTCGGCTGCAGTTCCGCATGACCCCGCATGACCCCATTTAAAAGAGGTCCTTAAAAAAATTCAAAACGACAACTTTTTCTGTTTTTCGATTATTTTGGTAGGTTATACCCTCGACTTCAACATATTAGTTTGTTGTGCTTGAAAACTGCACCCTGCTATGATTTTATCAGCGTCGATGTCAGTCACCTTGTGGTCCTTAACTATAGAAATCCCCATAGGCCAAAAACTGTACTCTGCTACCACAACACCATGATCCATGATCTTTGTTGATGTCATGTATGTACAAGATAAGGTGTTTGTAACTCTCGCAAGGTTACATTTCGGGGTATGACTTATCATTATTGATCCTAAAGAAGGTGACAGTGATCGTTGAAAATTTGATGTACATGTACATGTATACCTTATATGTACCGTCTCTCGGATAGGACGTTAAATAGAGGTCCTGTGTTTCAGTAGAGCCACACCTCGAGCACATTAAAGAACCCAACACATTTGCGATGGTGCGGTGTGAGTGGTTCAAAACCTACAGTCCCTGGCCGTACCTGGGGCAATTACTGTTGTATTGAGGTCACATGAGTGACGCTGAATGGTAGCTCTCTTCACTCACTCACCCTTGCAATTTAGCCCCGCCTACTGTAACTTAGGCCCACTTTACATTACGCTTTTCGCGTCAGTGGTGAAATTTCCCGCAGTCGGGACGCCGCTATCGGGACCTCTTTACACACCGCCCGGAAATCTGGCAGGACACCCACGGTGCTTAGGGCATGCGGTAGTGACCTTACCTGACCCACTCTGACATAAGGCGCAAATCTAATATATGGCGGGAGAGCCGCCACAACATTTGTTGCTCGCCGTGTTTCAGGTGTTTTTGTTTACGTGTCTCATTCGCGTTATGTCCAACATGAGGCAGGGAGCAAGGCTAGCGCGCAGGAGAAGCCTGAGATACCGGGAGATGTTGTTGGGACGTCGTAAAGTGGGCCTTAGTGTAAGCTGTAAGCAATTCAACCCTTGGCTGCCAAGAGAGAGTAGTTGGCCAATAACACTAACATTATAATAGTGTTGGAAGTAAGTTTAACATTGTACTTCATGTATATTCCATTGAGCCATGACATCTTTGAACTCCTGTTACTTCAGGTTTGACCTTTGTGCTGACGGGAATCCTGGAGTCGATGGAACGTCACGAGGCCAAGGAACTGGTAGAGAGGTACGGAGGGAAAGTCACGTCTTCAGTCAGCAAGAGAACCAGTTACGTGGTGGTGGGGAGGGACGCTGGGGAGAGTAAACTGGACAAGGTGGGTAACAGTGCCAGGATATATTGTGTAATCGCTATTTGACATAGCTTAAAGGGTCTTGTAGATAGGGCCTAGGAAAAAAAATGTTGTGTTTCCTGTTTCCCTACCTAGGCCATGTTGATTTGATTATATGGATGACATCCTCTGGGAACTCCAAAATTGATGCGAGCGAGCGAATAAAAAAAAAGTTTGGCCAAAAAAAAAAGTTGGCTTCAGTATGAAATCAATGTGGCCAGGGAGGTTGAACATAGGACTACAAACACATAGTATGGTATACCAACAGTTAGGTGTTGTGACCAGTACATCATACGGGTGCAAAACATTTTTTTTCTTCTTGGACCAATCTGAAATAAACAGACCTGAAAAAAAAATCAGACGAACAGGGTTCGCCAATTGCAAAATGGACACACTATGTCGGCGGGTGTTTGGGGTCTTACCGGGCCAAGAAGACAACAAAAGCGAAGTGAGTAGAGGTTATAGTCACTTGTACAAAGTTTCTACAGGCAAAGGTACAGAGACAGTTAGCCTTTATTACATGAAGATGGGATTTTAAAATGCCAGTGGTAGTCCAATGATCCACCAAAGAGATTCCTTTGTAGAAAAATTGACCAATTACCATTGTTTTGAGTATTATCAGTTCTCAAGTTTCCACAGACAATCAGGTCCAGGTTCACGTCCACCTGGAAATGATCCTCTGGACCTGAACGGGACCTATCCTGAATTTACTGGTACATGTACAAACCCCTACCAAAAATAGCTTATTTTTCTTTCTGTCCTTTCACATCTTATTTTTTTCATTTTTGAGATTTATTTTGGCATTCTATGGAATCAGTTATCGATTTTCTGATACTTTTTTTCAATCTACGGAATATTTGTGCTCATTTTACAGCTGCTTTGCACAATTTACTATGTGGTCCAAAACTTTTTTTTTTTGGGGAAATGGCCGAAAATTGGTGCGAGCGCGGATGTCATCCATATAATCAAATCAACATGGCCCTACCCTAAAAAAAACTGCCGACCCTAGACTTTTTTTTGGGGTGGGCAGTGGAGTCACATACATGTAGCTTCCAGTTAGAATTTTTATTTAGCCTGCCTCCTATTGAAGTAAAACACTGCTTGTCCCATCTAATGAAGGATAAATGTATCTATCATGCACAAAATTAAAGTTTGACATTGAAAGACAAGTGTCATCATTAGTGGTGCGTACCGAAGCTCACGTTCCGGTTCAGGTTCGGACTCGAGTCCAAAGATTCCGGTTCAGGTCCGGACTTATAAGTCCGGTTTTTGACGGTCGCTAATTTTCCCATATAGACACAAGCATAAAGCGACTTGCTCTAGGCGAGACATAATTTCCGTCTCCGGCGCCCGCAACCACATTCGACCGGGCCGCATGCTATAAAGATATTGCCAAAGACGACTGCATCATTTTCAAAGTTGTAGAAACATCGACTTTTAATGAAAACTATCGGGAAATCACGGCAAAATCCGACCTTTTCCGCTTTTTTTTTGACGGCCGAAATTTCAAAATGGCGCTTGCGAGGTCATAGGGGTCAATAGGATAGCCTACTGTAATGCGGGTAGAAAAGGATACGTGCGGTGTTTTTATACTCTACATTTAACCTTACAAATTAATTGTAAATTTATTCGTTACAAAGATAAAGGCAGGAGGTATAAAATAAGTTTATGAACTTAAACTTTTTTTAATAAAACGTGTCGGTATTTCTTTTTAACAAGCTGCTCACCCATGCTTTCAGTGAAGTATCCCGGCAAGCGGCAAATGTCAACAGTCGCTTGTTTATCTCGGAAATTTTCTTCATTTTCAGAAGATATGGGACTTAAAACCCATACCAGGAGATAAACAAATCCACATACTTTATTTTCATGGGTAATATTGCTAAAGTGAACCTGTCATTTTTGCCGCGTTGCCGGATTTTGAAAGAAGGTTCCCGTGGCGCGACCATGTGCTTGGCCCGCTTATGGCGGTAGGACAATTCATTTTCGCAGAAATACGTTATTTTCTGGCCCGTTGGCTGCGATTGATAAAGTTACATAGGCATCTAGCGTTGTTTTAGATGATACTAGTATACAATAAGAAAGAGATATCCGGTTTTCCAGAAAACCGGTTTTCGACGTTCCGGTTTTAACCGGACTTGAACCGAAAGTTATAGCAAGTCCAAGTCCGGTTCGGCGAACCGGTATGCACCACTAGTCATCATACATTTCAGTTTACTTTGTTCAACTGTATTGTAAATATGTATCACTAGAATTTTGGCCAGCCTAAAAAAAATACAAGAAAAAAAAAGATAATCCCTACCTACCGACCCTAATTTTTTCAGGACTGAAACAGGAAACACAACATTTTTTTTCCTAGGCCTAGACATGAGTCATTAATGTTATTATCATTCATCCAGGTTAAATGACACTGACATTGTTGAAAATTTAAGATACATTGTACTATCATTATTCACATTGGCTGATCATCAATCATCAATTTTCTTCTACATATTTTCAATTTCTTCTTACATTCTGTTACTTTCTTGCAGGTTTCTCAGCTTGGTCTCAAAACCTTAGATGAAGACGGGCTGTTGGAATTAGTAAAGACCCTACCAGGGAAGCCGTATGACCTTCCTCCTGAGGTAATGGTACATATGTTGTACATGTCTGTGAATAATCTGCTAACTTCAGGCAGGATCTAGATTCACATCCCTGTGAATTATCTGCTAACTTCGGGCAGGATATAGATCTGCATCATGTCTATGTGACTTATGTGATAACTTCATTCAGAAGAGATTCAAGTCCATGTGAATTGTCTGCTAACTTCAGGATGGATTCCTAATTTAAGTAAACAGAACTTGTGTGCTTTAAAAGTTGAAAGTTGTTCATTGTATAAATGTTGACTGTCCTGACATTTGGCTAATGAGATTATACTTCTTTTATACTGATGATGATTTTTCTTTACATCATGTCAGGCAACAAGCAAGAGCAAAAAGTCTCCACCAAAGAAAAGTCCAAACAAGCCAGGTAAGAGTTTTTTTTAGTAAGTAAAACTATTCTGAATCAAGGTCTATAATGATGTATTCCTGAACAAACTGGTTTGAACAGTGCATGTTCATTGTACCGGTAATGCACCGTGGGTAACTTGTTAATGTTTAATATGTATGTTTATGTCTCCATTTTGTTTATGGAAACATAAACAAAACATGTATGGACATGCACCAAGCATGGTGTAGACCTGTTTACAAGTTAGGGGCTTTCACCTTTGACCTTGTGCATACACAGTTCGAACTTTGAACTGGCTTATTTATTTATTTTTATTTATTCATCTCAAAACATGTGGGTAGCCCCTTCAACTTGTTTGAAGTTGATTTCCAAGGGGGCCCACTACATAAATAACAAAAACGAAACGTGTTACATTCAGTAAGACAACCAGAGGACAACAAACAATATATACAAATAAACCGAAGCGTCTTTACCAAGAACAGTTGTCAAGGTCAACAAAAAACGTCAACGGTGGAGGCTTATACTTGACCCTATCGTCTGCACCACTACTAAGACCTTTAGAGGTAGTTTACCTTGTTGCTGTCTAGTCTGGTATTGATAGTCCCTTCCAGAAATCTTAACATAAAAGTAGGATTGGATTCAGATGGTGCATGAAGAAGAGTTAGAAGGTTGCTTTTACACTGTGCTGTGTTACCCAGTGTTACTCTTAAGTAGTAGATAAAGTTTGAAATCCATCTTGAACTGTTCAAATTTTTTTGTGCTCATCACAAGATTTTTAGCACCAAGGACAGTGACTGTATTGAAAACGAGTAAGGCATATGTCACATTTCAAAACCGAGACCGGCCGGGCAGCTGCATTGATAGTCCCTTCCAGAAATCTTAACATAAAAGTATTGGATTTTTTTCAAGAAATATATACCAATTTTATGTCTAGGTTTTCATATTGTATGTAATGTATTTACTAGATATCTCAACAGTTTGTTCTGAAATGAGTTTCTCATTAAGGCGAAATATTTAATAAACCTCACAACAGAGCCTGCAGCCACAACCAGGAAGCCAGTGGCTTCTAGTAGCCGTGTTGGGAGCCCAAAGAAACCTACTACAAGTACAAGTCTAACAAGATAGCCCAGAACCCAGAAAATAGTTTGTGATTAACATGAAGTGTTTGATGATAAACCTCACTTCAGAGCCTGCAGCTACAACCAGGAAACCAGTGGCTTCTAGTAGCCGTGTCGGAAGCCCAAAGAAGCCTGCAGCAAGTCTAACAACACATAGCCCAAAACCCAGAAAAGAGTTTGTAATTAACATGAAGTGTTTGATAATCTTTGCTACAGAGCCTGCAGCCACAACTAGGAAGCCAGTGGCCTCTAGTAGCCGTGTCGAAAGCCCGAAGAAGCCTGCTGCAAGTCTAACAACAACAGATAGCCCGGAACCCAGCCTCCTGTGGGTGGATAAGTACAAGCCTCAGACGACCAAGGCCATCATTGGTCAGCAGGGGGACCGCAGTAACGTGAAGAAACTGCTGAAGTGGCTACAGGCGTGGCCAAAGCATCATTCAGGTTAGCAGGCATCGAAATTAGAATTTCCACACTGTCATGAAACAGGCTTTCAGCTAGGATTTATTATAGGGGGTCAAATGTCTTGGTGAGTTGCCGTAAGTGATATTGGCGCCACTATTAGGGGGGTTTGGAGGCATCCAACTTCCATGGCCTTAGAGCCAGTCTTAATTTCAAGCCCTAGATCAGGCTACTCTTGTCTTCAGATTAATGTGAACTGATTTTCATTCTTCTTTCATGAGAGAATGTTTTGAAAATTGAGAGAAAAAATCATCATCATCTGTCTGGATCATAAAATCTACTCCAGTCATATACTGGCACAAGGGGGAATACAGATTCGAGCTGAAATGCCACATAGCATTTAGATGTAGCTCCAGTCTTTGTAGTCGTAAGGAATGAGTGAATAATTGAATAGAGGGCTTACCGTTTACCGAATAGAGGGATAATGGAGTAAAACAATACATGACTGACATGATCAATGAATATGAAATATGAATTCTACCTACAAAATCCTGAAGAAAGATCTTCCTTTCACAGGAAGGCAAGTTAAGGAGGATGGTTCTGGTTTCCGGGCGGCGCTACTGTCCGGACCCCCTGGGGTGGGGAAAACAACAGCGGCAACCCTCTGTTGTCAGGTTTGTGTATACAGTATTTGTATTACACATATTAACACATGTAGATGTTAGCTATCTACTGAGGTTGCCTCTACAGTACTAGGTGGAAAATGAGTTCCATGGGAAATTCATACTTAGTTGTGATGTGTTCGTACATTGTACATGTAGAAGTTGGGATTTACCTACATTGAGCTGTATGCTAGTGACACCCACAGCAAGTGTAGTCTACAGTATTTTGTGGCAACAGGTCCTACTCTTGGAGACCTTACTCAGTTATAACTGTATTCCTACCATGTACACGTAGGAGTTGGGTTTAGTTTTTACCTACATAACATGTCATTGAGCTGAAGGTGACACCCACAGCAAATGTATAAATGTAGCCTACAGTATTTGGTGGCAACAAGTGCTAGAAAAAATCCTACTTAGGTGTGATGTGTTCCTCCCTTGTACATGTAGGAGCTGGGTTTTACCTACATTGAGCTCAACGCTAGCGACACCCGCAGCAAACGTAGCCTACAGGAGGAGGTTTCCGAGGCTCTCACCACACGGAGTATCGTGGGCTTCCAGAAACAAGGTAGGAAGGTTCACACACAAGCACAGCTGGATGTGTTTCTTTCTATGATAATCCTTTTTCCATCCCTCACTGACTCCTGACTCCTTTGTTCTATTATTCTTTCCTTTCTCCTCCCTTCCTCCTTCCCTCCATCCTTTCCATCCCTCCTATCCCTCCTTCCTTTCTTCCTTCCCTTGTCCTTTCCATCCTTTCATCCATCCTTCCACTCTACCTCTCATCACTTCCCTCCTCAATCCTTCACTGCCTCCTTCCATCCTTTCTCCCTCTCCTCTGTCATCTGTTTCTTCTTTCACATTATGTTTTTCACATTGTTAGAAAGTATACAGTATTTTGTTCCCATTTGCTAGTACATGTAAAAAAAATTTAGATATGTCCTATTGTCATAAGGTTATTATGAAACTGTATTAAATAAGAGGAGTCTGTGTTTTGATAAGTTTTTTTAGAGGATGCAGTCACCGTGCGTCAGGCAGTTATTAAAGACGAGGTGGACGGCATCGGGGGGACGAGGACCCCTTTAACCCTCCTGAAAAATAGCCCAGGCCAGCTGAGGGCTGTTTTTGAGGAGGGTAGTGTTAACGTTTTATTTCAGAGGACTCCAGTGCCGTGCGTCAGGCAGTGGTTATGGCGAGGTGGACGGCATGGGGGGAACGAGGACCCCTGTAATAATAACCCTCCTCAAAAGAAATAATGAAATAGCCCTGGCCATGTTAACGTTAATGAATTTTTATTTCAGAGGACGCCGGTACCATGCGTCAGGCAGTGATTATGGACGAGGTGGACGGCATGGCAGGAAACGAGGACCGTGGCGGGATCGCAGAGCTCATCAACCTGATCAAACACACGAAGGTGCCGATCGTCTGCATGTGCAACGACAGGTCACACCAGAAGATGCGCTCGCTCGTCAACTACTGCTTCGACCTGCGGTTCCAGAGGCCGCGCGTGGAACAAATTAGGGTAAGAGGTCAAAGTTCAAATCCCTCCCACATCTGTTGATATGTAGAGTGGTGCCTGTCTCTGTTTCCATAGCTCTCGGGCCACACAGTCATGCAGACACTACGGTAGGGGTTCAATCTACTGGTATAGGTGTTTTTGTTCGACAACCATACTGTTTTTCAAAGCTGGTGATAGTATGTTTGCTCAATCAAAATTGTCAGACTTCTACTCCTTGCATTAAATCTTTCTCGAAAAAGGCAGCGTGTAATTTGGCAACACTCATTGTATATGCATATCCATAGATGCATATGGGAATCAAAGCTCAGGCATACAATTTCTTTAAACATGTTCATCAGAGCACTATAGTCTATAGTGAGTGTGACCATCATCAACGAAGATGGCGCGGAAACTCCCACTCCCAGATCATTAGAGCAGCGTAGCCAATGTTGAAAATCACAAAGCAGCCCTCCCCCCCATGAAATGATAGTAAGCGCTGCTAGAAGTATGCAAAGGAGGCAAAATCTCATGCATAATACTCTGTGACAAGAATACATGATTATTAAGAGTTGTGGCTTTTTTATAAATAAATGGTAATGTTCCTACATTACTGGAACATCTACTACTGTCATATTGGGAATTGCACACAACTTATGGTGATATTTTTTTAATGTCCACAGGCTGCCATGATGAGTATGGCCTTCAAGGAAGGACTGAAGATTCCTCCCCCGGCTCTTAATCAGATCATCGAGGCGACCAATCACGACGTCCGACAGGTCATCCACCAGCTGTACATGTGGAGTGTGCAGGACAAGGCGCTGACCTTTGACCAGGCCAAGGAGGCCTCCAAACAGGCGCAGAAGGACATCAAACAGGTGAGGTTTATGCTTACATGATGTAATTAGTATTTTATTTAAAGGGGATTGGATCTCTTAAGCTAGAAATTAGAAGATCTTCATCCAGACGTCTTGAGTGACATCCATCACTCTGCTTTAGCTTTGCTAGAATGAATACATATGAAAATTCAATGCATTTTTGCATGCACAGTTATAGTGAAAGATTACATGCAGACTGTCATCATACGAGTAGTAACTAGGAAAAAAATTGCGTGTTACTTTCTGAATACAGCCCTGAAAAATTTAGGGCCGATAGGTGTTTGTTTTTTAACGAGGTTTTTTTAAAGATTTCGATCAAAGTGATCCAATAACTATTGTTAAACAATGTAAGATTGAAATGCATGAAGGATGCTGACATTTTCATCATCATATTCTAATCATACAAATAGACCATTGTACATGTACATTGTACAAGCTTAAGGCACAATTTTCTATTTCAACAGAAATCAGGAGAACTATTTAATTAGTAATTCAAATATAATTAATATAAATTATAATTAGAATAATTCTACATTTTCATCTGATGTCAGATTAAAAATTTGGTGTCCCTTTGAAATTGCCAGTGCTACATGTATGTTGGTCAACCAAAAACAGGCTAACATTGGTCTAAGGTTTTTGCTAGGGTTGGTGGGGTAACTGGAAACACAACTTATTTTCTTAAGCCTTATCTCAGATTCAATTATATGAATGTTTGTGCAGGGTCCTTTTGAAGTGACCAGGAAGGTGTTCAGCTCAGGCGAGGACACAGCGAGGATGACCATCATGGACAAGAGTGACCTGTTCTTCAATGACTACAGCATGATGCCACTGTTTGTCCAGGAAAACTACCCAAACGTTCTGCCAAATGCTGCCAGGTGCCGCAGTTTCTCATCATATTAGCATGAAAACTTTACCATGTTTGTTTTTGACATTAAGCCATGTTGATTTGATTATATGGATGACATCTGCACGCGCCTAAATTTTCTGACGTTTCAAAAAAGTAAAAAAAAAAAGTTGTCAACTACACTGTAAATCATTCAAAGCAGCGGAAAAATTAGCCTCCATAGCAAGCTCTCTATGGCCTTTTTTGGCACTCCCTGCTATGGAGGCTACGGAAAAATGAGGAAATATACAATGTATGTTGCAGACAACAAAAATGTACCCAAAGGCATATTTATGTCAATGAATGCTAGCATTAATTCCAATGTCAAAGATTGAAAGGTTTAAAAGAACAAAAATGTAGAAATGTATTGCTCGGTTTACCATACTCGGTGTGTTAGGTCCTTTGTTAAACCTTCCTGACCACTTAGATTTTATAATGAAGACAACTGTTTGGGGGCCAAAATTTTTATTTGCATGCTTGCATCAGTTTTGTGGTTGGAAAAGGATGTCATACATATAATCAAGTCAACATGGCCTTATAGATCACAATCTGTTATAGATCACATAGGGCATTTGCAGTCACTGCAACTTGAATTACATTGGGCATTAACAGAATGATTAGAACACACTTAATGTGTGCTATTATTGTTGAAACTTCAAAACACAGAGTTACAAAATGTACCCTCCATCCTACGTTATGACCTGTTACAGATTCGAACTCAGAACCTTTAGATTCTAAGTCAACAACATAAGACCACCTTTCTATCTCTAGATCTTTTATTGTTTTCAAAACCTGTTTTTTTCTTTCCATTGTTCCAGGAATAATATGAAGAAGCAGTTGTCTCTACTCAGTCAAACTGCTGACAGCATCTGTGATGGAGACCTTGTAGACAAACTCATCCGAAGTCGGCAGTCGTGGGGACTCCTACCAACTCAGGTCAGTACTGCAGTATTGACTTTTGTTGGTTATGATTATATTGAATACTAAGATTTGACATTCTAGTGTTTGTGTTTTATACTGAAACCATCTTTTTATCAAAAGTTTAAGCCTCTCCAAATCTTATAATATACAGTAACCTTAGTACATAAATAGATAGAAAACAATGCACTTTGCAAACTCTAGGGGTGTTACAACATGAAAAGGTTTCTTGTCATGCAATTCAAATTTCTTAAACATGTTTGCTGTCTTGAAAGAAAAAGGAAAGCTAATTTAACCTTCTCATGGATAACAAATTTCTTATTATACAACAATGTTTTGTGACCTTCCTTTGGTAATACTTACTTTGTTGCTTGCTACTTCATAATTTTGTTGTCCACTGATTTACCAACTAGAGGAAACTACTCAGGAATGAAACTTTAAATAAATGAAACTGTAAGACACTTGTTTAGACATATAGAAATGTTAAACGTTACTTTATGAAAGCCTGAACTTTGAACTCTAACCCTACCAGGCCATCTATGCCTCTGTGCTGCCGGGTGAGTACATGCGAGGTCACCTCAGCGGGATGATCAGCTTCCCCGGCTGGCTGGGACAGTTCTCCAAACAGAACCGACTGAGAAGACTCCTGCAGGAGCTACACATGCACATGCACCTCAGGTACATTACACAAGTCTACCAGAAGTTTGTTTGTTTTGCATACCCTGTAAACCGCCTTATGGTGTAACAAACTAGGTTTGTACTGAACACAAGCTACATACATTGTATTTTGACAGATTGATCCACTTATACCGGGAAGGACCCGTTTCGACAGGTGCAGTGGGTGCTTTTAAATGCTCAAGGCGTGGCTCTTCTCAAACAGGGGACCTCCATTTAATTAGGGATGAAGATCTAGTTAAGCTCACTGAAGAGCTATTGTCACTGATGAAAGACACCGTATGCTTGTCTGACACGTCTGACTGTTTCCAAAATCATATCCAGTTGCTTGAGTAACTGCTTTTTGCCGTATCTTATTATTATTACCTGGATGTCTAACCTTCATCGACGTAATGAATGTTATTGTTTGTCCATTGTTTTCCTGCTTCCTTCAACCTTCTTCGGGAAGATTGATCCTCATTGTTTGTCCATTGTTTCTATCTCAGAACGTCTTGTACCAAGAAGAGCCTGCAGGAAGACTACCTCGATCCACTTCGGAGGAGAATTTTAAACCTCCTGGTCACACAGGAGACAGAGGGTGTGCCAGAAGCTGTGGAGGTAAGTTTTTTGTGTATTATTTTAGGTGACTGTTGAAATTAGGCTTTATATTTTTGTTAGGTTCTGAGAAAAATTTTAAGTGTAGGTGATCAGGAACCAGTAAATCTCAATTGAGCACAATGAATGCTAATGAGTGTGACAGTTCCTAGTAGCATGCAAGTTAGTTGAGAGACGCCGCTGGGATTCATGCTCACAACCTCTTGGTGTAATGATAGGGTCTTTAATATACAATATTCAAAGAAACTTATTGTAGGCCCTAGTGAAAGATGGCCTAAAGGCTTAAAACATACCAATTTAATGGTGCTGGGTTCTTAAAACTTGCAGTGTGCAAACAAAGGACCTCTGGCAAATTAATCGTATGTATAAATGTATGTAACTTCTTGACCTGATGAAATTGTTATTCTCTATTCCAGCTCCTGTCAGCCTATGACCTAATGAGGGAAGACTATGATGGTATGCTGGAGTTGACAGAGTTCAAGGGTCGTCCTAACCTCGCTGAGAAAGTCAATAGTAAGGTAAGGAACTGTGGATGGACTCCAGTTTGTTAAGTGTGTATTTTGAATGTAAGGGGAAAAAGGATATGAAAAGGTTTAATGTGCTCACCCATGAAGAGCTTGTCTTACACTTGTAATCTACATGACTTGTACTTTTACGTATTTATCAATATCTAAATTATAAAAAATCTGAGAAAATAACAAAACAGTGACGCAGTGAACAAACCCCGCAGTGACACAAGCGTGATGCAAGTGCAGTGAGAGTGTGCAACCAGTGTGAACATCTAAATCTTTAATACTATCATGGTTTCTAAAAACCGTTCAATGACCTTTATTTCTCTACCACCAGGTGAAGTCATCCTTTACAATCGACATTCTGACCTAATTTGTTGCTTGCAAATTTTTTTTCTACTTGGCATCCTATAACTTTGTTGGGGTTTCAGGCGTTTCAGCAACCATTGTGAACATCTGATAATCCTTAATACTATCATGGTTTATAAAAATTGTTCATTGACCTTTATTTTTTCTCTACCACCAGGTAAAATCAGCCTTCACACGTGCCTACAACAAAGAGGCCCACATGCAGCCATACTCTACGTGTTTAAAACTGCAACCCAATCTATTAATCAACAAACATGACAAAAGCTCATCAACTGTGTGACAGGATGCATGTATAAGGACTCTTTTCAGGTTTACACAAGTTATAACATGAAGTGTAGTCTTCCTATACCTCTAGGTATAGGAAGACTACACTGCCGTACCTTGTCGACTTGCTTAATAGTTCAAAATGCTAGCTATGAATAAGTCTTGAATGTATACACAGTTATGTTAAAAGTAATTATTGTTATTTTTAAAATGTGTTGAATTATGTACCTCTATTGTTTTTCATTTTAATTGTAATAGGTGTAAAACATACTGCAATTCAGCCGAGAGATGTAAAGGCTGCCATTGTATGTTATTGTATGTCGCATGACGCGAAAATAAACCATTCATTATTATTATTATTATTATGAAATAATGTCATACAATGACTAACATAACGTGAGCAACAGAAGCTGGGATTTGAATCCTGGACCTTTCAGCCCAGAGGCATGGTTGTTAACCACTGTGCTTTTTCTACACCCCCAGGTAAAATCAGCCTTCACACGTGCCTACAACAAGGAGGCCCACATGCAGCCTTACTCCACAAGTGCTGCTCCCAAGAAAAAGCGAGGAGGGGCAGCAAACAGCATGGACATGGAGGATGGTGGGGAGGGGGGCGCTCTGGAGGAGAGTGACGAAGAGAAGGAAGATCCCAAACTAGACCCTATGATTAAGGTAAGATGTTCAAATTTATGTAAGATTTTGTTTTTATTAGGAGGACTAACGGAAGGTGCTGTAACTTCGGACGTAATTGTGTTCGACATCGAATTGTATCAGTGTCAGTTGTCTAAAAACTGTTGCGTTTTGACTAATGATAAATGAGAGTGGTGGTGTTTGGGAATTTTCCGTTCAGGAGTTTACTTTACATCATCTGTGCACGATTTACACCATGAATCTCGGCCGGTAAAACAGAAAATTGTTGTTGTAAATATTGCGTTCCACATTGTTCCATTCTAAATAGGGTACCCTAACTTCGGATTACAAATACCTCTGTTTCTCTTTGACTCATTGGAACAATTTTAAGAAAACAGAAAGAAGAATTTTGTGTCAACTAACTTCAGCTTCCCTCTGGTTCGTATTTTTGGACCGTGCGTAAATTTCCGCCAATGCAAGGCCCGCTGTAACTTAGCGATTGTTTACGCCGCTTGTTGCATTCCAAGTCACTTCAACGCTGACGATCTGTTGCTTCGTTTGGCGATGAGAGTAAATACTTCATTTCACACCCATGGCTCTTGAGTATGAGCGCACAAAATGCCACAAATTTGTTACAAGAATGCCGAAAGTGTCGGCAGGCATGTTAACACCGGAAACAGATATGCTGACCCCTGCACGGCACCGCATGTGATCTCAAAGTATGCGGCAAATCCCTCCATCAGTTCAGTGCAAAGTCATTAATATATTTGAACCAAATCCTCGATTTTTTTGGGGACCGCTAGCTGTGTTTTACTTGGTTTATTTTAGGGCATGCAATGAGAAATTCACTTTCAATTATGTTCGTGTTATGATGCACTCAGCGATTTGCATATTGTCAGATGGGCGGGCCGCGCGCTGACTTCAAAGCCTGTCGCGAACTTTATGTGAGTCTAAGGTTTCATGCAGACATGAGTTTGCTACATCAATGATCCAGTCGCGTCGTGTTTCGTCAGCCGGTCACTGAGATTTTTCAAACTCAAACTTATACGACATGTATAAGCTAGATTAAATGCAATTTTACCGATTTGCGAGTCCTACTTGACTTATGTACAGCGCGACCAGAGGTACCTGCACTGTTGTAGGTACATTTCGAACAGCGGTCAACAGATATGTCCGTGACGTAACTTCGGGAGGGCGTTCGACGCCACGATTACTTCGTAATTTCAGGTCAGTTTGATTGCCAGATAAACTCCCCAGTACCCAAGTTATTGGTGTTTTGTATAGCTTTATGCCTCATGTCTAAAACAACTAAATTTGCAAGGTGATTGTTGAGTAAGTTAAATGTAAGAGGCGCCACTACACAGTGACCTTGTTTCGAACGTAGCCATTTTAAATGCTCAAATTCCTTGGTTACGCAAAAATCGATTATTGTACACAAAACCGTGTTTCATCCAGACGACAGCTGTGTGCATTAACTTGGGTTCTTCGCGATTTTATTCAGCACTATTGATGAATACAAACATGCCTCATTTCTGCATAAAGGGACAATCAAAAATTAATCCGAAGTTACAGCACATCCGAAGTTACAGCACCCCCCGTTATGTTTTGTAGCAACATTTTTGAAAAACTAATGCTTGTAGCTTGATGTCCAAATTTTTAATTAGATTCTGTTTCCTTTCAGGATATATGTTAAATGACTACCGTGAAATTTGATATGGTTTTGAAATGTCCATTTAGAAATTATGAAAATATACAACCTTGCAAGGGAACATGTTATACTTCTTAAGGGATGTATTGTAGATTTTTGGCACCAAACTACAAAAATTCTGAATTTAAAGTTCTTTGCAACTAATTTCTGACCTAGTTCCAGCATTCCCTGCAAAGTCCCATAGTTTTTGGTAGCCCACTGGAACTTCCCAGCCACATTGTCCAGACGTCTAACAA
>NC_049995.1:2676044-2690395 GCF_000003815.2 Branchiostoma floridae
GCACTAATTATTTCAATTATCTCTCTATTGTTAGATGAAGAAGCCAACTGCAGCCAAGGGGAAAAGTGACAGTGAGAAGGGGAAGGGGCGAGGCAAGGGGAGGGGGAAGAAGTCCTCTTGAGTCTCATAATGTACAGCAAGTACAAACTATAGACAGCATTAGAGTAAAGCTAACCTTCGTCAAGGCAGAATAGCTCTTTGTGGCTGGTAACCCATGCCCTAAGTGTTCAGCAGTAACCTGCAGCTGCATTACAGAAGGAAGTTTCTTCATCTGTAGTGTAAAAGGTTTATTATGACCTGTCCTCAAATATATCTAACCAGAGAGTGGATATATCAGAGAAAAGCATTCTATCAGATACCAACTAGTTGAGCCTTGACCTAAATGTACAATGTTTTGAAAAGTCATCTTGTGATTACAGAGTTACATGATACTACACAATGGACAATAACACAACACACATACACTGTACGTCATGCTATACTGTGTACTGTACAAGTCAATACACCTTTCTCACGCGGCGGCCGTGATAGATCTAAAACGAGTTCAATGAGGCAAACAAAAGACTGTCCATCATAATTAGCAGTTCAACTAATGATGGCCTGGCAATTAGGAAAACGACCAATAAGAGAATGGCTGCATGTCCGTCAAATATTTGCATTATTATGTTTTTATTTTGCATCTCTTAGGGACGATGGGATCAGTCTTCGCTACTCTAAAGTGCTACATCTTTCGGTGCATAGCACTAGTTATAATATTTATCATTTGATCTTATATTGTGAAAATTTGTGTGGTTTGGGGGGAAACTAAATGGGAGCTTATTTCAGAAATAAGTTTTGTCTGTTTGCCTCATTGACCTCGTCTTCGATCTATCATGGCTGCCGCGTGAGAAAGGTGTATAGTGAAATTTCAGGTATGTTATTGCTCAGCAGTATGAATGCATGTATAAAGTATCAGCAGGTGCTTTATATCTGCATAACAAAAAAATGAGTAGTCTTTGCAATTGTTACAATCATTATGGTTCATTTCAATGTTCTGTCTCAGTACTACCAAGGAACTATTGTACAGTTTCTACTTCCTTCAACTGTCCTCCAGACCTCCTCATACTTGCAATAAAATCCTATATAATGGGTCCAAATGTACATTTTATTACTTCCATGAAAATGGAGGTATTGTATTTGCTTTGTGTGTGTGTCTGTCTAATCTCCAAGCAGATCCTTTGGTAGCATAACGGTGCACACCCCAGTTTATTTGGGGTCTCAAATTTCACCCAAAACACATCAATTCTTACTTAGCCATGCCAGTATTAAATGCCACTTTGCAGCAGATTACGAGAAATTTCAACTCAAACCCAGACCCTCGAGATACTTTCATCACATTTTTGTCAAATTGGTGTGTGCACCGATAAGATAGTATCAAAAGCTGGCAGAGGAGTGAAGCTGGCTTAGGAGTGTGTTTTGCTACCGGGTCAAATGGACACCTATTGGCTAACTACACTCCTTGGCCAGTTTGGTACTATTATATTATGGCATTGCTTGGAGATTATGTCTGTCTCCCCACATTTCAGAATCTCTGGATGGATTGTGATGATACTTGATATGTGGATTGGTCTTGGGAAGTCAAACTAGGACAAGGTTGATATTGGCTCTCTGTTGACTTTGTTTGGTACTGCAGCAGAACTTGCAACTTTTTGTATCTTTTGTCCTGCTATGGCCTTGATTTTTTTGGTGGTAGTTTTGCACGGTTCAGTCTTTATACGTTACCTTCCTCTCCTCTCTGGTTACGCTTTGAATCTACTGTTCTTTGATGCAAGTTCAGTTCAGTTCAATCATACATCTGGTGACACTATAGAGTCCTTCAAGATGACTCCATCGTGCATGACGGACATGGGGTCCCTGTCTTGGAGACCAACATGCAAGTGTTTCAACAAAAAAAGAACTGAACGTCATTCGAATTAATGCTAATATGGTGGTAATTGACATTATAGAGAATTTGATACCCTATTCCCGTAGACCAAATAAAGCGCTTACCAAAAAGCTTTAGCATGAGAAATGGCCTGTCACGGTTTACCAGATAGAGGGAGAGTCATCTGAGACCGACAACGGCCTCTTGCCGGTCATGTGATGCGTACGATGAGATGGCCGCCTTTCAAGGATTCCTCTCTGCGGCCCGACGGCAAGCTAGTCTCCAAACAGACCCTACGGTGCCTTAGAGATAGTATCAAAGCTGGCAATGGAGTATAGCCGGCCAAAGGGAGATAGCCGGCCATGGTAGTCAAACGGGCACCGGTGCCGGCTATACTTCTTTGCCAGCTTAACCTTTGATACTATCTCTAAGGCACCGTAGGGTCTGCTTGGAGACTAACGGCAAGAGAAGACGCGGTCGAGAACATCCCTGACCCTTAGGAGGTTGATCGAGGAGGATGTTGTCTCCAAGACGGAGACCTATTTTCTGTCATGCGCGACAGAGCCGTTTGGGGGGGATTCATGACGTCATCTGATGGATACTCTGAAATGAACTTGCATGAGGCTTCTGATCCTACTCTTGAAATGACCGACCATAAGGCTTAAATCACATACGACCTGGGCGGTTTTAGCAACCGGTCGAAGGTGTCTGGCAATTGGTATTTGTCACTTTGGACACAGTAAGCTATAGAATATTAGACACGAACAGAATTACTTCCTATGAGAAATGTAAGAGTCTCAGTTTGTTTCTTGTCCTGTATGTACATAATTCTCTTGAGGCGGAAATGCGGTACAAATGGTGAATGCATATCGCTGGTACTGGTTAAATTAGCTTTGGTGTCTTTAACTTTCAAGGGCGCATTTACAAGTGAATGGTACAATTATTACAATGCAGTCTCCATTTGAATGGCTTCTGGAGGAAGAAATGTACGTCTCAGTTGCATCAATCTCTTTTCTAACCCTTCTGGAGTCGGTCTTGTAGCTGGAACGTCGCGCCAACACGCCCTCATCAATCGATACAGGTCCTCTGGACATCCCGGTGGCCTCTTCATCCGTATTCCTTGCCTCAGAATCCCTACCATCTGAAGAAAGCTCAGCTGAGTCCTGCCATCGTAGCACGGATCTTTTCCCAGCGTGGCGATCTCCCACAGCAGCACGCCGAAGGACCAGACGTCACTCTCACAGGTGTACTCGCCGGTCTCGATGGACTCCAGTGCCATCCACTTCAGCGGAAGGAGTTCGTCGACGCCTGAACGGTTGGCTCGTACATACTGAGTGGTGGCGTAGACATCTCTGGCTAGTCCGAAGTCAGCCAACTTGGCCACATCATCGGCTGTGATGAGGACGTTGCGAGCGGCCACGTCACGATGGGCGATTCTCAAGCGTTCCAGCTCTTGCAGAGCTCGTGCTATGTGCACTGCGTAGCCAAGAAGATTTTCCAATGCGTATTCCTCATTCTTTATACCCCGTAGGAAGCCTAAGAAATCGCCTTTTGGAGCATACTCTAGAAGAATGTACTTCTCCGCAGACTTGGTGATGAGCCCCACGAGTCGAATGATGTTGGACTTGCGCTCATTGCCATCTCGTTCTTGCATTTGGTGCACAGCTACCAGTATGGCCGCTTCTCTATAGAAGTCACGGTAGGACTGTGAGTCCTCCACGCGAACTGTCTTTGCAGCAACGTCGAGTTGTCTTTTACGTGTGCGCAGTTGTGCCCTTCTGACCAGCCCAAACATTCCTTCCCCTATCAGGGGACCAGGAGTAAGATGGTGGATCTTCTTCTCCCATCGTCCCAGCCAGCCCGGCTGTAGGCTCTGTGCTAGGTCCTGCTCCATTTTTCTCAGTTCAAAAAGTATCATGTCCTCCTCGCGCGTGTCGGGGGCTGAGCAAGCCAGAATCCCTGTTTTGAAGAGTATGGCCATCACTATGGCAACAAGTACGACTAAGGAGCCCAGTGGGACCAGACTTTCGAGCAGCGGTTCGTCTCTGCTTGTCTGTAATAACTGGTCACAGTTCCGTCCCGTCCATGGCGTCACACATGCGCAGCTGCCGTCCACGTTGTTACATGTGGCGTTGTTCTTACAAGTACAGACCTGCTGACATCTCCGACCGAAACGACGGTTTGGGCATGTTTTTTGACAATCCGTTCCGTACCAACCGTCAGTGCAGTTACACCTGCCGTCGCTAGGACTGCATGTGGCCTCGTTGTGGCAGTTGCAGTACTTTGCACAGCGTTTACCGTATGTGCCGTGTGGACATTTTGTCTGACAGTTTGTTCCTGTCCATCCCGGCGGACAGACACATCCAGCCCAGCGGTCACAGCTGGCACCTTGCAAGCAATCGCACACTTCCTCACAACCGATACCTTTATAGTTCAGTGGGCAATGTACATCAACAACAACTGTCGCATTTAGACAGTGTCCGTCTGTGTCGAAAACCGTGCAAGTGTAATATCCACTGTCTGTTAGCTGTATGTTGGAGACAGTTACAGTCATGTTGTTTTCGTCATTACCTCGTTTTTCAGACCCATTTGGAAAGCGCAGAGATATGGTTTTGGCATCAAGGTTGTACACCCTGCAGTGAAAAGCCACATTGCTGGAAAAGAAGATATGTCGAGGATCGCTAGGTGTCGTGGTTACCAAGACGTCCTGTTTGGGGATGTCACAGGCCACGCCTTTCCAGCCGGGCGGACATTTGCAGGCACCGTTAAACCCGTGGCAGCGGGCGCCGTTCTTACAGATACAGTTCTTATCACAGAGGAAGCCGTATTTTCCAACAGGGCAGCCTACAGGACGTATTTCTATATCTACATATTCAATGTTCGCTATTTCTACGGTCCGGCCGTCAATGCTTGTCCTTGAAAGAATGCGTTGAGATGACGGAATTTTGCAGGAAAATAACTTTACTTCTTTCATAGGAAAAACGGACGTGAACAACACGATTAAGTTATACTTCTCGTCGTCCACGACAGAGTTAGGAACAAACCTTCTTAATTTCTGTATTCTCGATTTGTCATCCTTTCCTAGACCCAGATTAAACAACTCAACTACTAAAAAGATGGGCTGTTCAGGTCCTGCTCTACATGTCACTTGACGTATTTTGTTATCCCACATATCTGTTAACGCTACGAGATCATCAACATAAGCCGCGTAAAAAGCTACACGGAAAGTACAGTCACCGTTGTTTGTGTTCGTGTTCCACGGAGCACGCCTTAGCGAGCGGGAGTCACGACCATTTGGCCATGGTCTTCTCATGTACATAACATCGCCGTTTGCTGTCAACCCTTCTGCCCTTAACGTAAAGCTAAAAAGTGAAGAGATAACGCTAACGTTCGTACTGATACCGGTTTCACACGATTCGTTATACACTGTAGGATAGCCCACAACGTCAGACAACTGCACCCCGACACTGATGTTGTATAATCCCCAACCAATTTTGAGTAGATACACCGACTGTACTGACCATTCCAGAGGGTTGGCGACCAGAATGGTGCAGTTTTTCGTCACATTAAAGCGGTGGTATGGATCCCCGTCCATTTCTGCACACGGAAGTTCCGCTTTTCCACCAGCCCGGGTCCCTGGTAGGCTGAATATGGTCTCTCCAACAACGACGTTTTCGGGTACGTAGACCTGGAACTTATCTGTAACAGACACTGTGGTCTGAAGGAGTAATATCAGGTAACCAACCAACATGATAAACTTTGTCTGTAGGTTCACCTTCATGATTTTATCGCGAATAAAACACAGACGAAGAAACTTTGTCATGGGCTGATTGTGATTACAACGTTAACAGTCTTCGTCATTTGACCTTTATATAATAGCAACGCAACCGGTTTTTCCATTTTGCCTGAAGGACTGATTAAGGTTATTGACCTTATAATTAAAGGCAGTGCTCAAGACATACATCTTTTGTATCAATCAATACATTGTATATTCAGCTGAGACATGAGAATACACGAGGAATACTTAACAAAAATAACTCCGTGCCAGAAGGAACAAATGATTTTCTTAGTTGGAGATGATCATAGTACTTAAGGTATAAATGGTGCACGTCATCAATAGAATTTTTCTCTAATTTACTCTTTCTCTCTCTCTCTCTGGGTATATATATGTACATGTATATATTGAATTATTTGTTTATAAACATATCTATGATAGTTACTCTGATACGTACTACCATATCACTTTTTTTAATGTATTTTGGTGTCGTATTTTTCAATGTAGTTTGTTTCTTGCCTCCTATGTAGATAGTTTTCTTGAGGTTTAAGGACATGCGGTACAAATGGCTATTGTACATCGCTAACATAACTACAATTCATCTTTTTATTGGAATTTTCTGGGAGATTGAATAGTTAGCCATTACCCAACAGCCACAGAAAAGGGATTATCTACACTTCTTGCTTTTTCTTCAAACTTTTCATTCACTTGTGAGGGTCAAATTGATTACAATGCAGTCTCCATTTGCATGGCCTCTGGAGGAAGCAATGTACGCCTCAGTTGCAGCAGTCTCTTTTCCATCCCTTCTGGAGTCGGTCTTGTAGCTGGAACGTCGCGCCAACACGCCCTCATCAGTCGGTACAGCTCCTCTGGACATCCCGGTGGCCTTTTCATTCGTATTCCTTGCCTCAAAATCCCCACCATCTGAAGAAAGCTCAACTGAGTCCTGCCATCGTAGCACGGATCTTTTCCCAGCGTGGCGATCTCCCACAGCAGCACGCCGAAGGACCAGACGTCACTCTCACAGGTGTACTCGCCGGTCTCGATGGACTCCAGCGCCATCCACTTCAGCGGAAGGAGTTCGTCAACGCCTGGACGGTTGGCTCGTACATACTGAGTGGTGGTGTAGACATCTCTGGCTAGTCCGAAGTCAGCCAACTTGGCCAAGTCATCGGCTGTGATGAGGACGTTGCGAGCGGCCACGTCACGATGGGCGATTCTCAAGCGTTCCAGCTCTTGCAGAGCTCGTGCTATGTGCACTGCGTATCCAAGAAGATTTTCCAATACGTATTCCTCATTCTTTGTACCCCGTAGGAAGCCTAAGAGGTCGCCTTTTGGGGCATACTCTAGAAGAATGTACTTCTCCGCAGACTTGGTGATAAGCCCCACGAGTCGAATGATGTTGGACTTGCGATCATTGCCATCTCGTTCTTGCATTTGGTGCACAGCTACCAGTATGGCCGCTTCTCTATAGAAGTCACGGTAGGACTGTGAGTCCTCCACGCGAACTGTCTTTGCAGCGACGTCGAGTTGTCTTTCAGGTGTGCGCAGCTGTGCCCTTCTGACTTGCCCAAACATTCCTTCCCCTATCAGGGGACCAGGAGTAAGATGGTGGATCTTCTTCTCCCATCGTCCCAGCCAGCCCGGCTGTAGGCTCTGTGCTAGATCTTGCTCCATTTTTCTCAGTTCAAAAAGGATCTTGTCTTCCTCCCGTGTGTTGGGGGCTGAGCAAGCTAAGATGCCCGTTTTGTAGAGTATTGCTGCCACTATGGCAACAAGTACGACTAAGGAGCCCAGTGGGACCAGACTTTCGAGCAGCGGTTCATCTCTGCTTGTCTGTAACTGGTCACAGTTCCGTCCCGTCCATGGCGTCACACATGCGCAGCTGCCGTCCACGTTATCACATGTGGCGTTGTTCTTACAAGTACAGACCTGCTGACATCTCCGACCGAAACGACGGTTTGGGCATGTTTTTTGACAATCCATTCCGTACCAACCGTCAGTGCAGTTACACCTGCCGTCGCTAGGACTGCATGTGGCCTCGTTGTGGCAGTTGCAGTACTTTGCACAGTGTTTACCGTATGTGCCGTGTGGACATTTTGTCTGACAGTTTGTTCCTGTCCATCCCGGCGGACAGACACAACCGGCCCAGCGGTCACAGTCGGCACCTTGCAAGCAATCGCACACTTCATCACAACCGACACCTTTATAGTTCAGTGGGCAATGTACATCAACAGCAATTGTAGCATTTACACTGTGTCCCTTTTTGTCAAAAACCGTGCAGGTGTAATATCCACTGTCTGTTAGCTGTATGTTGGAGACAGTTACAGTCATGTTGTTTTCGTCATTACTTCGTTTTTCAGACCCATTTGGAAAGCGCAGAGATATGGTTTTGGCATCAAAGTTGTACACCCTGCAGTGAAAAGCCACATTGCTGGAAAGGAAGATATGCCGAGGGTCGCTAGGTGTCGTGGTAACCGAGACGTCTTGTTGAGGGATGTCACAGGCCACGCCTGTCCAGCCGGGCGGACATTTGCAGGCACCGTTAAACCCGTGACAGCGGGCGCCGTTCTTACAGATACAGTTCTTATCACAGAGGAATCCGTATTTTCCAACAGGGCAGCCTACAGGACGTATTTCTATATCTACATATTCAACGCTCGCTATTTCTACGGTCCGGTCGTCAACGGTTGTCCTTAAAAGAATGCGTTGAGATGACGGAAGTTTGCAGGAATATAACTTCACTTCTTTCGCAGGAAAAACGGACGTAAACAACACGATAAAGTTGTGTTTCATGTCATCCACGACAGAGTTAGGAATAAACTGTCTTAGTTTCTGTATTCTCGATTTGTCCTCGCGTCCCAGATCTAGATTAAACAACTCACCTACTAAAAATAAGGGCTGTTCAGGTCCCGCTCTACATGTCAGTTGACGCCTGCCGTTATACCATATATCTTTCAACGTTACGACATCATCAGCCCAAGTCGTGTAAAAAGCCATACGGGCAGTACAGTCGCTGTTGTTTGTGTTCGCGTTCCAAGGCGCGTCCAGGTGGTGAGAGTACTCAGGCCATGCCCATGTTTGCCTTGTGTACAAAACATCACCGTTTGCAGTCACCCCTTCCGCCTCATACGTCAAACTGAAGAGTGCGGATATAACGTTAGGGTTAATAGTGGTTTCACACGATTCGTTATACACAGGAGGATAGCCCACAACGTCAGACAACTGCACCCCGACACTGGTGTTGTACAAGACCATACCAATGTTGAGCAGATATGCCGACTGTACTGACCAGTCCAGAGGGTTGGCGACCACAATAGTGCAGTTCTTTGTCACATTGAAGCGGTGGTACGGATCCCCGTCTATTTCTGCACACGGAAGTTCCGCTTTTTCACCAGCGTGGTTCCTTGGTAGACTGAATATGGTATTTCCCACAGCGACGTTTTCGGGCACGGAGACCTGGAACGTATCTGTTATAGACAATGTGATCCGAAGAGTTAATATCAGGTAACCAACCAGCATGACAAAATTCGTCTGTAGGTTCACCGCCATGATTTTATTGTGAATGAAACACAGACAAAGAAACCTTGTCGTAGGCCAACTGTGATTACAACCGTCTTCGTCCTTTGACCTTTAATTACATAGACCAAGGTGGTTTGAGCAACGCAACCGGTTTTTCCATTTTGCCTAAAGGACTGTTGAAGGTTGTTGACCTTAAGGGTTGTCCTAAAGGCATACATTTTGTTGCAAATTATTTCAATCAATATACAGTTAATTTATCATAGATATAAATAAGCCTTCTCACACTAGTTAGCATGCATGCGCGGGTGAAAAGAACTCTTGGTAATATGTCAAAGTTGAAGGCCCCCATGGCCAGAAAATCAACATTCCGCCATTTTCCAGGCGCCACTACGTTCTGGACATTGTTACACAAATCGAAACAATGGTAGACACGAGACTGTTGACATCTGAGGGCCTTCAACTTTGACATATTACCAGTGCTGTCTCCAGGACCCGTCCCTCCGTCCCTGGACGGAAATTTACTTGTTGGGACGGAAAAAAATGTCACCCATTCCGTCCAAAAAAAATCATAATTTCATCATTTTCATGACATAAAAATGCAGTTTCGTAAGCTTAAAATGGCAGATTCAATAACTAAAATAGCCTTCCGAACCAAATCGGCAGTGTGCTATTCGCGTGGCGCAAAAGAAGGCGGGGCTGCGGCGTTATCTCACCTTACCACTGTGCCTTACCACAGATGTGGCTCTTTAGGCTAAAGTCCCAATGTCGAGTAGCACCAAAGTCCAAACATAAACTACGGGTGAGACCGGGACTCTTGAACTGATGATGTGGCGAACACGCGGTGTACGCCTGTTCTTTTCATAAACATTTTCCAGACACGCCCTACTGGCGAAAGTTCGGGGTTTGGCAGAAATCAGCTTCTTTTCGTACGTAGGCCGCCCGAGCTGTGGGCGGAGAACGCATCCCGCCCAATTTGTTTCCATGTAGTAAAAGATGTGTGTGTACATATTACCCAGAGGTCCTTTCACTCGCGCATGCGTGGTAACTAGTGTGAGAAGGCTTATACACTACATATCACGAATGTTTTTATTTTTAGCTCAGGTTGAGATTATAATGATGAGGAATAAATAATGCAAATTTACCTGGTTTAATTTTCCTGGCAGACTTCGAAAAAGCCTTTGACACCATCAGAGTAAAATTTATTGTTAAAGCGCTTAGATACTTTGGTTTTGGAGACTCTTTTATAACATGGATTAAAATTCTTTATAGTGACATCTCTAGTAAAATTATTAATTATGGTTATATTTCCAAGCCCTTTAACCTGTCCCGTGGGGTCCGACAAGGTTGTCCTTTATCTCCGTATCTTTTTATATTAGGAGTTGAATTGCTTGCTAGTAAAATTAGAAATAATATAGAAATCAAAGGTTTAGACACTTTTGGAATTACATCTAAAGTCTCCCCCTTGCTCCCGAACTTGGCTCTCTATACGCGTTGGTTAAGGATTTGGAGATTTTTAACCTTCTATCTGGTTTACGCTCAAATTTTGATAAATGTAGAATATTACGGATTGGATCTTTAAGCGGTACAAACTTCTACTTACCTTGTTCTTTCCCAATACTTTGGACAGATGGCCCCGTTGACATTCTTGGAATTCATATTCCGAGACATATGTCCGACATTGTTCATAGTAATTTTGATAGAAAATTCGAAAAAATAGACAAGATTCTAATGTTATGGAAATCTAAATCCTTAACCCTTATGGGAAAAATTATCTTGGTTAATACTTTAATCGTCCCACAATTTATTTTTCTATTAACTTCTCTCCCGACACCTCCCTCTGACTTCTTTGATCGATATGAGAAAAAAATATTTAAATTTCTATGGGGAGATGGACCTGAGAGGGTTAAAAGAAGAACTTTGTACGCCGTTCTTGATCAGGGAGGCCTGAAATTAAGAAACTTGCGGGCCGTAGATTTTACTTTAAAAGCTTCTTGGCTACCCAAACTATATTTAAATAAGGAATGGTTTTGCTCTAAGCTAATTCTTTTATCAAATTCCATCTTTCGTACCGACTTGTTTCCCTTTGCGCAACTTAACAAAAAGGATTTTGAATCTCTTTTAGGTAAAATATCCCCTTTAAGTACATTCTTTACCCATGTTATACAAGCATGGTTGAAGTACCAAGTTGAACTTAGGCCACCTGAGGAGGCGGTTGAGGTGAAGCAGCAGCTTCTGCATCTAAATTCAAATATAACTATCAGTGGTAAGCCTTTCTTTTCACAGGTATTTCTTAGTAGGGGGGTCATATTTGTAAACGACATGTTAGACGCAGAAAACAACTTCTTATCATATGTTGATTTTGTTACAAAATTTGGAGAGTGTGTCCTGAATTCAAATATAATCAACTTATGTCTGCTATTCCCCCTTTTTTGAAGGCTAAGCTGAAATTGAATTCTCCAAGTTTGGGTGTCTGTCTTCCTGTATGTAGAAACATAGGCTGGCTTCGTAACTGTAATATTAATAAGTGTCTGTATCAATTCTTCATGAACGAAGCCAGTCTATGGGGCTCATCTGAAAGAATTAAACTTTCATGGGAAGAATATTTTGACACCCCACTACCATGGCAAAATATATATAGTTTACCTTATAAACTTTCGATTGATTCATATACTCGAATATTTCAATATAAACTATTATTCAAATTTTTACCTTGCAATAAAATATTATATTTATGGGGTTTGATAGACTCCCCATTATGTAACCTCTGTAACGAGGAAGAAGAAACAGTCGTCCACCTTTTTTGGGACTGTTGTGTAACTTCAAATTTTTGGCGTCAGGTGGACGAATGGTTTTTCAATATAAATGGTACTCATTTGCATATTAATGCTCTCAGTATAATGTTCGGTATTTCTAGTGATCGTTGCCCGGTTCTGTCGAATCTTATCCTCCTTTTAGGCAAAATATTTGTTTTTAAAAATCGTAAGCATTCTTTGAATCTGTCTGCTTTCATATCCTTTGTTTCATACTTTTATAAATTAGAAAAAAACATAGCAATTCGGCAAGGCAAACTGCTTAAACACAGGGGGAAGTGGGGAAACTTAAATAACTTATTTTCTGTCAGCACCATATCTTAAACAAATGTATAGTGATATTGTTGAATGAATATGGGCAAAGGGGTTTAGGACTAACGTTAACTGTTGTTACTGGTTTTTGCTTTTATTTTGTGGTTTTACATGTGCTTTGTTTAACGTATCTGTAGCTGCCATGCTTTCTTTTTGTTGTTTGTTTTGCAAAAAGTAATAAAGAATGATTGGAAAAAAAATAATGCAAATTAGGATCCAACTTGCATAGTTGAAGAAGAAGTTTCAAATAATGTCCCGGTCCAAGTTTTCGTTGTTATCTGACTAATGACTTGCGACCTAAGAATCAGTATCAAATGCGGGATCCTGATTGGTCAATTTCTTCTGGCTATAAAATGATGACGTTTCCACATGCACACTAATGTACAGGTTTTACTTGATTGACACCAGCATACTTAAGACAAGGTTTGCGCAAACTCTAAAGGCACGTTTGGTAGGGCTTGCATCTACCTTTTACGTCAGCAGCGGTTAAAGCTAGCGTGAAGGTAAACACGATCCTGCATAGCTGTACAAAACCAACCCCTGAACCGGGAGTCTTTCACATAAAGGACGCGGAGAGCAGCAGTACACCTTTCATCAGCGGATTTCAGGTATTTTTGAGTATTAGAATGACGGTACGCGTTCGACTGCTTTAAATGCTGTATCATAGAATGGGATGCAATAATAGCAAAGGAGCATACTTCGCTCGAATAGTTGCGATGGCATGGTGGCGGTATGCTTAGATGAAATGGAATTTTCAAAATTGAGAGCTAAGCTGTGAAGAAGTATAACAAGTAACGTAGCGACGAAAACTAGTCACTCCTGATATCTATCGTCTGCACATTGAAGGCCGCAACCGCTTGTACCATTGCACAGCACAGCAAAAGATTCGTATTACGTGTATTTTTTTATAGACGAAACATGTCCTTTTTGTCCATTCTCTATAACACTTGTTGGTTTTGACTCCTTGTAGTGTGTCACACAATGGAACACAAGAACCGGCCTCAACATCCATTCATTCAACATTCATTGTACAAAGTGACGTTATGGAACAAGTTGTTTGCTTATTTCTGTGTTTTATTCATTATTTCATTACCACAAACGCTGTAAATGATGCACAATACCAGACTTCCATTTTGTTTTAAAACTTTCTCAGACAGCATCATGAAGACAGTGTTTCTGTTGGCGACGTTTCTGGTTGCCACACAGGCCCGAGAGGACCTGGTACAACAGCTAACAGCCGGGGCTACGAATAGACTGATGTCAGGTACACATATTGTTACAGCATTATACACCACTGACAATCACATTTATCGTGTTATAATTTTTTTGGTCTCACGAATTTCAGATACGCTGTGACAGAAACGCTATCAACAAGATAGGATACACGACAAGTCTTTTTTTTAAAGAAAGTACAGTACAATTTTGTAGCTTAGAAAGACATTTCTTACAACTGTCACATGCACACCTGTAATTTGCCTTACAAACTGGTATGACAAATGCATATAGGATCAGTGAAAATATTTTCCTTTCCAAGACCGCTAATTTTTGTGCGAGCTATTCAAGACTGTCCCACAGATGTCCTCAAACTGTCGTAAGCCTATCGTGTGACAATCGTAATTTTTTTTCTAACTATACGATCCATTGCAACATTTTCTTAACAAGATAGAAAAATTCTGTACAATTGTCTCACAAATATCTTCAATTTGTCGTTACTCTGTCGTGCAACGAAGGTAACGCAACTCTCACAAAGACCATACATCCACATAACATGTAGTTCCCTTTGCGTGCCAAAGTAAACTGAGTGATACGGGTTAAAACACAAGTAGGTCGGACGTATTTACAAAGAGAAGACGAGAAGCACTTTGATGGCGCATCCACCGTCCTTCGTGTCTCACGAATTGTTTATTTTTTAATTAACTGATTATACTGACCACTGCCAGTGACCGTACAGGATTATCTCTACGGTAACTGGAGAAAACAAGCTCTCTCTCTCTCTCTCTATATATATATATATATCACGCATACATGT
>NC_049995.1:2690495-2721357 GCF_000003815.2 Branchiostoma floridae
CTACACCTATTCATCTAAGTGTACACGTATTTCGTTTTTCAGACAAAATATAAACCTACAACAAACATCAATAGTATAGAAAGATACAAAACAAAGAATTCCATACAATCTAACAGAACATAATTTATTTCCGTACCCAGCTCGATCTGCCGCTGATGCGGAGGTCCTGGAGGACAACACCATCGCTGACCTCTCCGACCTGACCGACCAGATAAACAAGATCGGCCTGCTGTTGGCCAAGAACGACGATGATAAAGACGGCTCTGGTGACGACGATGCCGACTTTCTGCTCCACGAATCCGGAAAGCCAATAAAACCCTCCAAGAAGCCAGGGAAAGGCTCCAAGAAATCGGGCAAGGGTTCTAAGAAGCCAGGTAAAGGTTCCAAGAAGAAGCCTGAGCCGGTGGAGACCTCGTCCGACCGTTTCATATCAGCGGAGCAGCCAGAGCTGGGCCCGGAAGATCTGGAGGCCATTCCCCTGTCCCTGCGACGTTACATCCAGGCCCTGGAGGACCGTGAGCTGATGCGCAAGCGAGAGGAGCACGAGAAGGCTGCCGAAGCTACACATCTCCGCAGTCTGCTGCAACGCCTGACCAGCAAGCGGCAAAACTAAGAAATATGGATGAATATTAGCCTCCTTCACAGACTTCTAGTTTTCTAGCGGGGATGACTGTTATCTTTTTTGTGGAAGCACTGGTTCGCAATTTTCAATAGAGGCTAAGGATCTAATGCCTGGAGAGGCATAGGGAGTTCTGCAAGCGACAAAACTACACTTCCCAAAGAAGTTATCTTTATATAAAGAGTCTGTGTTGAAAATCGCGAATAAGCGCTTCTCCCGAAAAAGAAAGGTCGCCGCACCACAAGTCTGTGAAGGATGCTAGATGAATTTGTAATGGAAAACTTACGTATATGAACCCAAACTTGCGTCGTTGATACCAAACGTTTTGTATTTGAAAGGATTATCATCTACTAGACCCTTGAATTAATAACTTTTTATACCATCTTGGACTATCCAAACAGGTGTGGTGTTTTTCTTGAGAGGTGATGTTGATATCAGCTGGTTACCAGACTACATTACCTCTGCGTCTTGTACTTTTCTTTGTTGATCAATAAAAAAATTTGATTGTAATGGCTCGGTCATCTTCGTCGTGCGATCGTCGTACGATAGAAAACTAAGAGTTCATTCGAAATCTTGGGATATTCGTGCATTGCCATTTGTCGTGCAAAATTCAATTGTCTCATAACGGTTTTGCATCAACTGAGTTGTCACCTTTGCATGTCACGAAAACATTTAGCATCTGGGCGACATTCTTTTTTTAAAATTATCATGATTGCCACCTGACGACCCAAAGGTCATTCCAAGGTGTGACTCGAAGGTTAGGTCACATTTCCAAATCGGGGCACGACCGGGCAGCTTTCGGGAGCAAAAAGAATGATATAAAATACATCAAAATACACAAAATGTCAAAATAAGATTCATGGACATAACATGTGTATATTTCTAGGTATACATTTTAATTTTTCGTTTCTTAAAACATCACGGTCGAGCCCCGGTTTGGAAATGTGACCTAAGCCTTACATTGTACTGTAGCAGCATCTCTTTTCCCTATTAAAGGCAGAAACATCGATATCACGATTGAAACCAGCTCAATTGCTCACCAAAAGCGAGGACTAACTTCAGCTTATCGGCAGTACCTGTAGTCAACCTACCTGCTCATCTTTAAGATAATGAAATGGAGAGAACCAGCTGTAAGCAAAGCTTTGGTACCGTACGGGCCTGAAACGTTCTGCACCAGATAGCCAGCGGTATTTCGATCCGCTGAACTTATGTACCATGCATGACACTACCAGGTGAGTAACCTGCCTGCTAGTCCAATATTTGTGCAACATGAGGACGCGTTAATACTGGAACGTTTTATTGAAAATTCGTGCCCATGGGGCTAATTGAAATTGAACAAAGACAAAGTACATGAAATGAATGAATTTGGACGAAATATATGTAGATAATCTAAATTCTAACATACAAATATTAAGTGGATGAATGTACATACGGTACAGAATAGGGTACTAAATCTACGTAGCTAATATCACAGGGTTTGATAAACAGGGTAAGTAATTATATAACAGGCGTACATACATAATTTACATACGAACAGACCCGAACCATGCAGCAGCTCTCGCCCTTATGTCTTTTGCACCATGTATGTGTAAAATATGTGTAAACTGTAACGTTATCTCTGTTACATATTTTTTCTGACCCTTACCTCTTCCCTCTTAACCTCAATGACAAGCGGCCTGTAGGCCGATTTGAAGGTCTTTTTGAATAAACAAAGACTCAAACAAACAAACAAATATAATATGACTCTATATAGTAGGCATTGACTCCCTTGGTGAACGAAATGGCAGACAAAAAGTACTGGAAGAACTCTATCACTACTTCGGTGGAATAATACAGATGAACAAAAATAATGATAATGATAAGTATACTTGCTCACTATCACGTCTGTTTTACAAATTTAAAGGTTTAAAGATCCATCATTAAGATTTTGATAACCCATCAGTGTTGTACACACTTTTCAGCAAATAGCCGCAAGGTGGCAACAGGTCAGTTCAGTTCAGTTCAGTTCATCCTCATATTCATAAGAGGTGCCACTAATAATAGGTAACAGGTAGCATCTTTATATTGTAATGTATTAAATGTGCCCGCGAAATAGTGTGATTTATAATACAGCAAAGTAATTCCAATGTCAACTTAAAACGGTACCTAATTAGCTTTGGTCAATCTAGGAACAGACAGTAAGGTACTAGTTCAGCGGTTGTGTTGATTCATCTTACGTGTCATCAGGTTCAAGAGGTCAAAGGTCGGCAAAATGGCTGTTCAAGGATGGGTGTGATCCGGTTTTTCGGTGTTTTCCTTCTTTCTCTTGGATGTTTGCAGTCTATATTTGTTCAAGAAGGAGTCAGAACGTCCTAATAGAAAGGAGAGGATCCAAATTTTATCTTCAGCACAAGAAGGATTGTCAATAATTGTTCAGGTACGCATAATTTTCAAGATACATTTCATGAAACGCATGCGTAACATACTTTCAGCACATACACATAACAAGTTACAAGTACTAGTACTCTAGGCTGCTTTTTGTCTTAATTCCAACAGCATGTTGCAAATTTGAAAACTACCTGTGCTTTCCGGTTCCAGTTTCTAAGATTCTTGACTTAACGTTAACGTTAACTAGAAAAAACAAAACTAAGAATCTGGTACAGAATGTGGGAGGGGGGCAATTCTAAGTCTGTAACATGCAATGTTAGAACATATTATATTAACGTCTATGAGTGTTAACCTATATTCGTCAAACTGACCTTTATCCGTCAGTTTAAAAAAATTGTGCACAATGAGAGAGAGACAATAGCAGTCAGGTTTCTATTTCCTCGAAACCAATTCATCTATGTGCTTCCGATGTGTTGCTAAATGTACTTAATGCCACAAAATTGTTTCAATGAAAAAACTGTGACAATGGTCAAGATGAAAACATATCAAAAGTAGAGTAGAGTTCCATTCTTGTTTCTGCACATTCATACTCGGAACGGCGAATGCGCTTTACATCCCATTGCATACTAGCCTGGTATCCAGCCGTAATATAATATCCAAGCAGATCCTACGGTGCCATAAGATAGTATCAAAGCTGGCCAAGGAGTGTAGCCGGCCAAGGGAGTCAAACGGGCACCGGAGGGAAGTTTGATACTATACATTACGCACCGTGGATCTGGTTCGAGATTACCGTAATATAGCTCCCGTGTCTCTTCTCTCCTCTTCGCAAGTACAATTGGATACCAGGCTAATTGCATATTAACGTTATATTGTCTTCTGAAGTCTTTTTAAGCCATACAAGTTACTATATGTTGTATCTTATTGTGAAGCAGTAATTAAAGGTTATCATTACTATCATCATTTTTCATCAGATGGCTGAAGTCATCACCATGGTAACAGAGCGTGTGAGCGAGTACCCCGCCCTACCCACACGGCTACAACAGCACCTGGACCTCCAGAGGAGGGCGGGGCAGTTCTGTGACGTCACACTGTCCGTACAGGACGCCAAGTTCAACCTACACAGGTACAGTCGTTTTTCTACTGGTGACAAAGTCGTGATACAGCAAATATTGCTTTTCAATACATGCTACAACATGAACTGTTCTCCAGAATTGTTTTAATGTAAAATAAAACACTGCAAACCTCCTTTCCCCTTCTAATAGTTCTACCATGAAATAAGTCCTAGTAAAAGTAAAAATTACAGTATCCAGGTATGTAGTATAGAGATTAATGTATGTATTGTTGTTTATGCTGCCCAGATGTGTGCTGTCTGCTTTCTCCCCTCATCTGACGGGGATGCTGAACTCAGCTGGCCCACTAGAGGGCGCTGCTAACAATAGGTAAGCTGCAGCAATATTTCTGCATAATTATGTAGCTAGTTTTGGCACCAATATTTCTGCATATATGTAGCTAGTTTCGGCACCAGGATATTAAGTGTTAATGATGGCTGTCTGATGCAGGGCTGTCTTCTGACCCAAAAATTTGCTTGATGATGGGACAGAAAAAAATTTGAAATTCACTCTTTCCATGAAAATATCTGAAATTCATGACACAATATTGATTAAAATGTATCTTGCTTGGATTACAAATGACAGATTTAACAAAGCAAACATCAACATGGGCTCCCAGACAACAAGTGAGACAGAAAAAATGTTAAGCTAGCTGTAGGCAGCCCTGGTCTGATGTAGGTATCATAATTCAGATTATTATTAAATAAAAAAATAAGTTATTTTGTAAAAAAAAAAACTATTTTGAGAAGGATTCAGTATGATTCTAAGCACAAAATGTGACATAGCTTCCCAATTTCTTTTATTTTTTAAAAACATTTTCCTTCCCATCTTCTAGTGGTACAGCCCAGGCAACCCAACTTGACCTTCCTGAGCTGACCAGAGAGGGAGTGACCCCTGTTGTGAACTTCATGTACACGTCCAAACTTGTGCTGACCAGGGACAACATCTTTCCTGTGTCAGTGGCTGCCGGATACTTCCAGATCCGCGAGCTGATCCAAGAATGTCAGCAGTACTTTCAAGAGACGCAGCAAAGTCAAGGTCAAGGTCTCCAAGGTCATTTCTATCCAGGAGGGAGTAGCGTGCGTGCTTCTCCAGGAACAAGAGTACTGCCAGAGCAATTTCAAACTGTCTCGGGAACAAGGATGGTACCAGAGCAGCATCAAGCTACCTTGGGAACAAGAATGCCATCACTGCAACAGCATCACACTACCCCAGGATTGAGAGTGTCGCCAGAGCAGCATCAAGCTGCCCTGGGAACAAGAATGCTATCACAGCAGCATCATACTGCCCCGGGCACAAGAATGCCTTCAGAGCAACACCACCACACTCTCCTGGGAACAAGAATGCCATCAGGGCGGCTTCAGACTACCCCGGGAACAAGAAGATCCTCTGGTAGCACAGAAGTGCTGTCTGTAGACTCTTCCCCAGGTTTACAGTCCCCCACTTCTACCTCACAGCAGGTGTACTCAGGGAGGAATGATCAGGAAACAGGGAAGAATGATCAACCAGGAGCAACAGCAGGTCACGGATCAGAAGACACTCTAAACACTTCTGCCAATGATGAGACTGCAACAGACCCTGCAAACTTTCCTCCCGCAGACTTCAGGGTAGAAAGCAGTGATGAGTTTTCCGGTGAAAGTCACATTGAACATTCAAACATCAACTCAGAAGCAGTTGTTGTGAAGCAGGAACCTGCAGAAAGTTGGATGGACTTTCCAGAAGGCGCAGCGACTAACCAGCAAGAAATGGACAGTTATATGTGGAGGGGAGGGAACCATGTTTCAGACGATTCAGACAAGCCGTTTCAGTGCATGTTCTGTCCCAAGCGTCTGCGCTCAAAGTCGTTGTTGGCGATGCACATCAGACGACACACTGGGGAGCGCCCGCACGCTTGCCCGCTGTGCTTCACCAAGTTCCACGAAAAGTGGTCGCTAACGAAACACATGCGCGTGCACACCGGAGAGAAACCGTACAAATGCACGCAGTGTCCCGCCACTTTCGCAGACGCATCCAATCGCAACAAGCACAGGAAACGGATGCACGGTGTGTATACACAAGGGTCAAACAGTTACGCTACAAACAGCACTCCGGAGAGAGAATTTGAAGGTTTTCCAGGACCTGTAAACCACATGGATCACGTTGGCATGCGAGCGAACCAATTGTTCAGTGTTCCTAACACAGAGGAAAGTACAGACTTAGACACACAACAGACTTGTGTAGAATGAACATCTTTCCATGCATATACATATCCGTACACAAGGGTTGAACAGTTCTGCTGCAAACATGTACAGCACCCCGGAGAAAGAATTTGAAGGTTATCCTCTCATAAACCACACGAATCACGTTGGCATTCGAGCGAACCAGTTGTTCAGTGTTCCAAACACGGAGGAGAGTACAGGTGTAGACACACAACAGACTTGTGTAGAATGAATGAACATCCTTCTGTGCAACCTCAAGTGTAATTAATATACAGTAACTAAATCGTGTGGCATAAATATTTGATTGATATAGATATATATAGGGAGAAGGTAATGATGAGAATGATTGTACATTTTCCATCCAAATTTTGCCCTATTCCTTTTATGAAGAAAAGGAAAAGTATTAAATCAAGATCACTTAAGTTTGTAAATACAAAGTAGATACTATCTCAATCTAGTTTGTCTTGAAAGTGAAATGAATCCATTCTCGACACATATTTTGGTTGAAATGTGTTTATTAAATATTTGCAAAGAAAGATTGTTCTTTAAGTACTATATGTGCTTCCTGTAAGCTGAATCTATCAGCTACTGTCACATGTCGTACAGTGGGTTTCATACATTGGACCTAGATGTAAGTGGAAGATACCATCTATAGATGTATACAGGGGGTAACCTTGTGTAATTTTTGTCATAAACAGAAATGAACAGTTCAAAGGATATGGATTCTTATTTTTTTATGCGTTTTTATGCTTAATTATACAATAAATTTGTGGTGGAGCAAAAATAGAGCTTGTATGGTTTTAAGTTCATAAGTCAAACAAAAGTAGTGCTACAGTTATAGCACAAAGAAACATTCATTATTGGCTTTAAGTTTGTGGTGAAGAAGCCAACATGAAAACTCCAAATCTAACCGCAAACATTTACAGTAGTTTCTTTTTTTTATGAATTCAAATCCAATTTCAGTAACATCCACCACCATACCATAAATGTATCTACCCACAGCAATATACATTTTCTATGCCACCATCAAAAATCTCTAACAGTCCTCAACCATAGTTTTACACGATATCAAATTATCACAAACTGTTTTCCCCTTCCGGTCTAACTATTTACCAGAATACAGCAGAATGCATTAAAAGTAGGGTTAAACCTACTTTATTTAGAACAGAATTATGATTAACTTGAAATATAAACTATACCTAGTGTGGACTGGTACCTATTACTCAGACACCACTAAACATAGTTCAACATGGTCAAATGATGACAAATGTGGTGATGGGCCAAGATCACCATTGCCCAGCATTTTGATGTGATTTCTTGTTCCCAAATACATGTACATCATTTCATGCAAAAATACAGAAACCTTCAATGTTTACCCTTTATCAAAGCATACTGTATAAACATCATATTCCAATGTATTCTGGTAAATAGTCGTGACCCCTTGCAAAACGTCTAGTCTTGTTGTAAACTCACAACAGCAGAGTATTCGGACCAACCAGCAATCCTTTAAACAACTAATTCTATAAACATATAGAATATCATATGATTATACATAATATAAAGTAGGCCATGTTCTACATGTAACATTGGATATACCATAATTTTGCAAAAACAAAACATAAAATATAATGTACCCCCAGTACACTATGGATCTTAAATGCACATGAAGACATCTTTTTTTAACCAAGACTTTTTGGTGATGCCACGTTCTAACAATTTATGGCTAAATTTTTGCCAACTGTCATAAATTTCTCTCTAGCAACTATCATATTGTAGGGAACTGCAATAGATATACTTAGTAACAATATCTTTCACCTAGTGCAATTATAGAAACAAATGTACAATTGTTACAAAGATGTCCTCCAATCCTCATATTGGTCTACACCCTTCATCAGTTTGCATTGGTAAGTGCATTCAAGATTATCAAAGATCACGATGGTAAAATTTGGCCCAAAAGTTTCCATTCGAACGTGGAGTATCGGGTTACCGGGGCTCCCGCGCGGTCCCCGCGGAGGGCTGACGGTGACTGAAACATCTTCTACAAGATCGTGATAGTTAGAAAAGCAACCTCTCACACGTATCTCGTCGAAATTAAATGAAAATTGACAGTGTGTACACGTTAAATCTTACCGTGTACGTGTGCTGCACAGTTTCGTTTCAATGTTTTCTGAAATATGCCTAGTTGGTTGATTTAGAAAGGGTGTTTGGTGCACAAAAAAACAAATACCATATTTAGATCGGTCCTAAATTTGACTGAAAATCCAAATCTTTTATATCATATGACTAATGATTGTAAGATCAAACTTTCTGTCTTAGGGATTTTTGAACTTGTACTTAAAACTATTTTTACAGCCCAGATAAGGTCGAAAAATCATGTTTTTCACACTCAAAGACTCGTAATTCAAAATTGCCTCCATATTCCAAAAATCCCTAAGACAGAAACCTGGAAATATTAGTTGTCGACAATTTAAGTCCTCAAAGAGTTGATTTGCACGCGTTTTGTATGCGATTTAAATACCATGTTTGGCCGTATGTCGAGTTACACTGATAGGGACATGGAGTAATTGATACCGCCGTAAACAAGTGTTGTGATATTCAAGGTCACCAATAATGACGCCAGTAGCTTTGTTACATGTCACATATTCGAAACTTGGCGGCAGCAAAACTAAGCTTGCCAGACGTTTTATATTTGCGAAAAAGTTAGTTTTTCTTCTGACGCATGGCACCCAGGAAAACAAGGCTGTTTTCTGCGTGTTTACTGTAACAACCTGCGGATGACCGCGGGTAACCTCTAATAGAACGCCCGTTCTGTTCGATCTCGTCAGCGTTCTGTTCGATTACGTCAGATGGAACATGATTCGTGTTCTAAATCCCTAAATAGAAGTCTGGAAATTTTGGGGCCAAATTTTACCATCGTGGATACAGAAAACCTACCCACCTAAAATCATCAGAACATATGTAGACAGGCACTTAACGTAGTTAACATGTCACTTGCAACTGCAATTATGGCCATGTATTTGTGCACCAAACGTTTCATGCATTGCACCATTGCACTAGACTCCTGATTTGCACTACAGGGGTAGAAGGGGTACACCTTTAAAGCATGTGAAAGAAATGTACAGAGACAATTTCTGCTATGACTTTGCGAAGAGTTGTCATACACTAATAAGTACACCTTTGTATAGGTAGAAGAACTAAATGCTCTCTGGAATTAAACATCAAATTACCTGATTGTGCTTTGACAGCATGCACATGTAACTAATCACTGATTTGAAGGCACATACATGTAGCACAAAGTAACAAATCTGTTAGAATTACTGTAACAATGATTTCAAGTTGCAGCAAGTTTTTTTCTCCAAAATCCTACCCAATACAACCTAGTCAAGATCATAAGTATACTGATTTTCTGACTCAAACATTTTCAGAGCATCACCACCTTATATATCTTTTTCGGTTATGGAATGGTTCCCAAGTGTGTACTTAAGTATGTTTATGGCAATCATACATTAGGAATGGGGTAACCGTAACTTAGGAACATGTCTTCTTGAAAGTTGTGTTGTATATGTCTTTATCTGAGTGTATAGCCGGTATAACCGCCCTTTTGGCATAACCCACCAGCTTTGTGGGCACGCAGCTCGGCAGCAGCTGGTTATGGCTATTTCTTTACAACCACAAGGTCAGCCTGTGACCTTTGCTGATCATATTTTTTTTCAAATGTGTCTAATTTTGCAAATTGTACTTTGCTAGATGTGCATAACAACTAAACTCCAGCAGCAAGTTCAACAACATGGATTCCTATATCAGGGCTCAAAATACCTGTTTCAGCATACCTGCACAGGTGCAGGTAACATTGAAAATTACCTGCACCTGACAAATTTTACCTGCACCACTCTGAATTTAGGAAGTATGGATCATACTGAAATTGTTCAGGAACCATTATTTTATATCTAATAGGTGGTAGCAGTCAGTGCAGCTTATGACAATCCCTATACATCTAAATCAAAGGAAATTTATGTATAATTTACTATAAAGCCAAGTACATGGACCAGTTAGGTGCAGGTAGACACCAGAAATACCTGCACAGCTCCAATTTTACCTGCACTAACCTGCATATGCAGGTAGTATTTCGAGCCCTGTATTATGAGTGAGCTGAAAAAAATTTTCATCTGAACATAGCCCTGATATTGTATGGAAAAAAACATTATGATGATTTTTGTGTTGTACGGTGTACATGAAGTAGCAGTACATTGCAGTTTATGAAATAGTAGCAGCACGGCCAACCGGCTGTATCTGGTTGTTCAGAAACCTAGCGTATGGGTCGCTACCCCTTCGTTCCAGATGTGGGTGTACGATTTCCAGCGTTCCCTGGCTACGGAGCTGTCGCTGAAACCTCCGCCTCTTCTTCTGCGCCTGCACAGCCTTGTACTTCTTGAAGAGTCGGTAGCCGCCATAGACGGGAAGAACGAACGTGCCGACTCCGACCAATAGGCTGCCAGCACCCACCGCTAGACCTGCCAGCACTGGAGCAGCCACAAGTTGTCCGCCTGTTTCAGGACAAACATAATACATAAGTTAGGGTAGGTGAATATGGGTGCCATCTTGCAGAATCAACTAGTATTGCAAGGTCCCACCTCTAGAATGGTAGAAATCTCCAAGCAAACCGGTAGCATGACTGTTGAAACATGCCACAGCAGTTGAATCTGTTTCGAGGCTACTACCACTGGAGCAGCAACCATTTGTCCACCTTTTTTCAAGGAACACGTACATGCTGTCTTACAAGAGTAAGCTCTACCTTAAGATAAGCAGAATTGTTCAAAAAGAAAACAGGTTAGGACAATCCGGCAGTCTTGGCTATCTAGACTGATGGTCTAGACTGTCCGGACAATCCGGACAGGCCAGATCGTCAAATGAGAACATCAATTTTTTTTCTAAGAACCCTTGAACACTACAGTCTTACCGAGCACAGCTCCGCGGATCATCTTGCGCTGAACAGGCTTCTCCGCCTTGTACAGATATTTGCAGCCGAAGACGCTCAGCTTGGTGTAGTGGTTCCCCATGAAGCGAATGTCCCGGAAGCGGTCCCCGCAGCGGTAACAGAACTCCGTCTTACACCGCGTGCACGTCATGTGATCACACCCAGATGTCCTCTGGATGTAAATCTAGAAAAGAAATGTTTAAATTTGACGATCTGGCCTGTCCGGATTGTCCGGACAGTCTAGACCATCAGTCTAGATAGCCACAAATGGACATAAATAAAATAAAAATTGGTAAAAATTTGTAAAATCTTCATTGTTACAATTCACAAATTCTAAAGTGTCACCATCATTTCATTAGCAATGGCATAAATGAAGAAAAAATTTTGTACTTATTGATGTAGTTTCAACTTCTATATAATGCATTGTATGACTTCCCTAGGAGGTACTGTGCTATGCACTACAGTACATGTATTCTTTCATAATTTTTATACTCCAAAATTCTAAACTAGGATTGAATAAATTGTTAACATGTACATTGCCAAAACCCTTTTCAAACCTTTTGTATCTCAGATTTTCAAAACTACAGCAACCACTTCTACAGATGGCTTTATTTGCATGCTTTCCAAGATGGCAACGCCCATACACATCACGTAAACAGAACAGCTTGTTGGACATAACAGTTTTCTTTTACACAACCAGTTTTTCTCATCTGCTGACGTTTTGATGTCTGTCAGACATCTTCCAGAGCTTCGAAACATATGCAGGTGAGAAAAACCGGTTGTGTAAAAGAAAACTCTAACTTATGTCCTATGATCTACCAACCTGATGAAATTCTTTTTTTTTTTGGAGAACAATTTGTCATATTTCCTCACCTTACATTTGGGACATTTTTGTGCATTGACCTGCCCCTGACATTCCTCCTTGGCCCAAACCTTCAGCAGTTTGTCCCCCTTCTGGTACAGCCTGCAGTTCACCCCTTCGTGCCAGGGGGCGTGACAGGGGAAGCACCACACCATGCTGCACTCCTTACACACCACCTAAGGTTGCAATAAGAACAAAAAACATAAAACATACATTAAAATTGATATATTACATTTTTTTCTGGGCAACTTTTTGCAAATTTTTTTCATTTCTTCGCAAATTTTGTGCCATGTAAATTCAACAACCCTATAATGCTAGTTTACCTTTATCCGTGGGGAAGCCTATATCCGTTGTATCTAAAAACAGGGCACACATTAGGTAAATCAAACACACAGTTTCATTACCATAGCCTGGACAATACATGTTTTTTCTGGGCAATTTTAGCCAATTTTAGTTTTTTCTTGGTAATTTTAGCCTCCAATTTTTAGCCTCCTATTATAGCCTCCAATATACAAAGTTGCCCCTACCATAGCCTCCTCAGGTGACCAGTCCTTCTTGGAAACCAGGCGCTTGTCGACAGTCATGGGTTCACTGCAGCGTGGACAAGTTTTAACATGGGGCTCTCCTAAACATGGCAGAAAACAAAATTGAATTATCATTAATTTTATATGTCTAACATAATTAAGAAGAATTAGATTAGTACATGACTCACATGCAGTTGAATTTGACGCTATTTTCCTTGGAGTGAGTTAAAGGGCACTCCAGGCACGTGCATTAGGAGTTTATGACAAAATCAGTACGTTTTTTTTTATAGGCATTTGTTTAATGACATTAAAACAACAAACTGATACTTACTGTTTGCTTCCACTAGATACCGTTGAAACTTCAGTCGAGCATCGTCGTCCAGCCTGAAGGTGATTTCCTCCCGTGAAACGGTGCTCTGACACTCGCTGCTACAGCAGTACAGCTTCACAATAGCCTGGAGGACCTGAGTGAAGGCAGCAGAAAAACAGAAATTAGTAAATAATTTTTGTGACATATATAGTAAACAGTACCAAATCTTGCCTATAACGTTAGTTCACCATTATCCGCGGGGTAACCTATATCTGTTGTGCTACTAAACAGGGTATCTAGGGATATCAAGTCGATGGACGGTAGTTTCAAATTGTACTATTTTCAAAATATTGGAGTTTGAAACCATTTCTGTCGACTTGATATCTCTAAATACATTGTTCTTACAAAGAACGGATAAAGGTTACCCTACGGATAAAGGTGAACTATCGTTAGCTAATACTGCTATATTATGAGAGTAACACAAAAGAGTCTGACCCATATCTACATGCATAAAAATTAACATCAGACATAAGGAATTGTCTGGGGAAAATGAAATATTTCTAAAAGTAATTAAGCCATGACGCATGTACACAATTACATTTTTACGGAGGCAACTCAGACTAATAAATCGATGACGTATGATGACTCATTCTACTGGTCTTCAGAATTTGATTAAATGTTTTATCGATTTGATTGTTTCGTCAGAGGGCTTGGTGTCTAGTGAGTCACTAATTACTAAGGCACGATCTACACACAGTTTTTCCCGATATCGGCGAGAGGTTGTCGCAACCTCTTGCCGACAGCTTTTTTTCATCGTCTAGATGGAACTACTATATCGCCATTACGATATCGGGAAAATTTCTCCCGAAAGGTCCGGACCATTCGTACGATACCTTACTGATAGCTTAGCAGGGGTCCCCAACAGCTTTGCGCGCGTGTAGATGCTTCCCAACTTCGGGAAGGCTCATTAGCATATAACGCCATTTGGAAAATCGCGCTATATGTTTATGACTGCAAGCGCCATGGGTGTCTGGCCCCCTACGTTCTAGATCCCTCCCGACATCTCCACAGATATCGGTAAAAACTGTGTGTAAATTGGGCCTAAGTAAAATAAGACATGCCCATAAGGCATGTGAGGATCTAATTCTATAATTACATTGTCAGAATAGTGATATTTTTTATGATTCAATGCAACCAATTTTACTTCTCTTTTTCAGAATTCTATTCAGGCAATTTTGTTATCAAGAATAATGATAAATTGATTTTTCATGCATTTTTGACACAATAGCATCATGTGGCATAAACCCTTAGTGTTACCAAAGGCAGTCATATGGTATTTTACATTTTGTGAATCTCGTGACTACTATATGAGCTCTTCCTTGCTCTTCCCTAAACACTTCTTTTTAAATGACAATTGAGACATACTGTATATCTGCTTTGACAAAAGCTTGTACTCCCTTCAGTAACCACATGTAGCCTTTGTTTCTGCTCTCTTTGTTGTTCTAAAGAGTCACAAGACCTATATTTATTCTCTACTGGTCCACTCATGTGAGAACAGACAAAGGAACCCAAATTTAGATCTTCATGATATGAAACTCAGACGAAACAGGAACTTAAAGTTAAAAGACAAATGATATCCGAATTTCAAAAAAATTCTGTCTAAAACTTTAAATGGGCCACTATTGTGCTAGCCTGGTATCCAGACGTATCAAACCTACTGTCAGTCCTGACACTTTCATGTCCTCTCTACAAATTTGCATAGAGGACAGAAGAGACTCAGGGGCTATAATACGTCTGGATGCCAGGCTATCGTTGTGTTGTTTTCTGAACAGCTTAGCAGGAAATGGGTTTCAAAGAGTTTTTTTTTCTAAATCAGGTTCGTAGGGCCTGATGTTACCATCATGGTGATGAAGAGCGGCCCATAGCGATAACTGTAGCAGCATCTCTTCTCCCTAAGTCAGAAACATCAAGCTTAAGCAAGCTTGACTTCACTGACTCAACAGGCGAAGCAGGGGTTACGAGGCTGCTCGGGAAATTCCCTACCCCATTTTGGCCGGAATGGTTTGATCCGCTCACATCGCACCATCGCACATGTGGCGGGTTGTTTTACGTGCCCGGGGTGTGGCTCTCCCCAAACACGGGACCTCCACTTAACGTCCTATCCGAGGGACGACTCATTTTCACTTGAGTAAAGTGAGGAAAGTCGTGTAAAGTGCCTTTCCCAAGAGCACAAGACCAGCAACACGGCAGGCGGATTCAAACCGGCGACCTCTCGGTCACGGGCCGAATACACTACCACTGTGCTACGCGGCCCCACTTAGTTTATGTTTTTGTTATTGAGTCGTCTGGAATCCATGTTCAGAAGGGACAATAAACCATCCTATATGGGATCGAGCCTCAGCCCTTAAATTTTGGCGTGCTAAAGAACCCAACACACTTATTGGGTCACCAAGTATTCTCAGCTTAAAAAAACACATTGCAAAGCCTGACATTACTTAAAAAAATCCTCATGACTGGTTTACCTTAGAATTCATTTAATTCTGTGAAGACTTTTTGGAATTTGGTGGTAGAAAGGGAAAAGAGGTTGGTGCAGTGTTTTAATATATTGGCATAGTAGTACATGATAGTATTCATAAACTTGAGAGACACATATTCATAAACTTGATCCATGAAAAAATGGCGAGGCAAAAATTGAACCACTACAAATGTTTCAAGACTTACGGTACTTTATATATTAGAGGGTCTGCATGCTCTTTTACGTAAGGCGTAGGCAGCCTATTTTATTTTTCGTAATTCGTAGGGAAAACCATCTTATCTACGTAAATCGTAGCGAGGCGACGAAATTTAGCGTAATTGCCTTCCTTGATTTAGCGTAATACGTAGGGGGTTCTCCTGAATTCAGCGTAAATCGTTGTCAGGACGCCCCATGCTGACCCTCATATTACTCTGGTTTATATCCCAGAAACAATGGTTGTGCAGTGTTTTGATAGTCATGGGTATTGCATTGGGAGACACATATCCATGAAAAAATGGTAAGGCAAAAAATAAAAAGACAACGCAAAAAATGCAAAATCAGTAATATTTTAAGTCTGTATTGCATTCACTAGGCCTGTTCTATATCCCAGAAACAATAAATCCTGTGGACCACCCAAATAAACATTCCCAAGGGACCCACTGTAACAGGTGGCTGTATCAGCAACATGGTTAACATCTCAAAACACTTCATTAGGGGCCATCTAATTGATTGCATTGTTTACAAACATTGGGAGGAATTGCCTTATCAGAAAGAATCCTTCACAATTAGTGACTGATTTTAATTATCTAACGCTAGTTGACCTTTATCTGTTGGGTAACCTATATCCGTTGTTTTTCAAAACAGGTTATTTTAGGCACATCAAGTCGATGGGAGGTAGTTTTAAACGGCAATATCCTGAAAATATTGCAAATTGAAACTAGTGTCCATCGTGTGATATATTTCTCCAAATATGTGTAATATCTCCAAAACAATGCATTACGAAATTGACACAAGTGTTTCATGAATGGATTCAAAAATATGCATCTATAAAGTTCATTTGGAAAAGGTATGAGGTCGTGGAACTCTAGTATTTAGGGTATAGTGTAATATCATTTGAATGTTAACATTGCTGATGTGGCCTGTGTGACATACAGTCAGTGTGACAGTGAGTCATCACTTATCGGGTCACTGCATTTTGTTTACGCTCTGGCCAGGTGGAGACAATACACTAAGTACATACTGGGGACAAACCATTGTCTCTTTAGGGGTGGTTTTCAAAAGAATAAGTCCTTTTTTCAAGTAGCATTTCTTGAAATATATTTTCTGACCTTTATACAGTTGTACAAAACTTTAAAAGGCAATTTGGAGCTTTTTCTGTACACTCCCCCTCTGTTGTTGATGGTTTGCCCTAGAACCACATTGCTTGGAGGTCAGTCTGCATGTACCATATTTGTTTTAGGGGTCATCTTTAGGTGTAAGAGAAACAAACTAAAGAAAAGTTAAGAACTCCTCATGAAATCACAATATCAAGGTATCAAACTAAAAGAATTTTTGCATCAGAAATGGAATTCATAGAGGAATTAAATGAAGCAAAGAATTTTGAGCGTGACTAAATAACAATTATGACAATGTTTTTTACCTATTTAGACTGCAAAAATCTATATTCCTAATGTATTAAATACAAAGAATATTAATAGTGTGTTGTTGACAGATTGCATTATATCCAATGATAGAAGCACTTGTTCTATGCCGCCCTCTATGCCCCACTTTGCCTGAAAACTAAGGTGTGTCCCACCTCAATGTCATGACCTCAATTGTCTGAAATGCCACTGTACTTAAGTCAGCTGTCACGAAAAGTAAACTATACATAAACCCTACTCTCCAAGCAGAGGTTAAGCTCCGGCTGTTTTACGTGTTTTATGGTCGTTTTTATCTGGCTTTCTATTTTGTCATTTTTCTTGAAGTACGCCAGCCAAACTGGTTATGTTAGGTTTTGACACAGCAAGATAAAATGAAAAACAGAAAGCCCGATAAAAACGACTAAAAAAAACGTTTAAAAAAAAAAACAGCCGGAGCCTAACCTCTGCTTGGAGAGTACATAAACCCCACAAGCTTCTGACTCAAGAAAAGCAGAACTGTTCCAAACAATAGCTGCATTGAAGGAAAAAGGAACTAGCCAACTTTCCACATTAGTAGAACATAAAACTGTATTAAAACCATTAGAGATGCAATTTGTGAATTCAATCTTTGTTTGTCTAAGAGTAAAACTGTAATTTGCAAAATGACCAATGAATGCCATGTATTTGAGTTTATTTAGCTGATGCACCTGCTACCTGTTGCCTTTATACTATGGACCCCATAACATATTTATTAGGGTACGGACAAAATATAAGTACAGTAGAAGCCAGCACATAAAAATAGGCTTCCACTGTATTATGATTAGTAAAAGGTGAAGAGACATATGCACACACACACACACAACAAACAAACAAATGTAAGACTGCGAAATACCTGTGTTGTAAAGTACTGTTTCAAGCAGGCATCACAGACGGGGAAGTTACAGCAAGGCCGGCGGTGGAGGGCCTGCGTTTCGAGGCACACGCCGCACTCGGTCACGGTGAACTCACCGACGAGGGACGCAGAGAGCCTCGGGGACGACTCCGTTTCGTCCCGATCCAACTCGATGAAGAACTCGGGGTCGTCCACGATCTCTGCGAACTGTTGTATCTGCTCTTCGTCCAGTTCTTCTTCTAAAGTCTCGTTCGAGGCCGTTTCGTCGGGATCGAGCATCGAGTTAGCCTCGGAGTTCGGCCCGTTGCGAGTCCTCCGTCTCCGGAGTAAGTTTTCCAGCAGAAGTCTGTGTTCGGGTGTTAGTCGGATTTTCCCGTCCCTTGCAGGTCTGCCTACCGAGGTCTCTGGTAGTAGTAGATCGTCGTCGGCGAAAAGGTCGAGTCTTCCCCATGCGATGCCGTCGTCGTCAAGCGAGTCGCTCGAGCCGGATTTTGGTACGCACCGGACAATGGTACACCCTCCATCGGCAAGGTCGGCCACTGAAGCCCGCCTGGCTTCCTTGAGTGTACCCGACGAGCATTCAGTATTCTTGGTCGTAATAACGTTACCTAACTCCATGTCGAATAGATCGACAGCGATTGCGAAAATGAAATCCTCATCATCGTCGTCGTTCCCGTTTTGTTGTTGTCCTTCTGACGTGTGGGTTTCCCCTTGCCCAGCAAGAGATGAATCAGCCATGTTGGAAACCTTTTTGTCCGGCGTATTTTTTGGGGCACTGGGTTCGACTCCAGGTTAGTTTCTGTGCTCTGTTTAGTCGGCTGAAGACCCGAGAATGTCGCGAATGCTTGCTCGAGGAGCTAAGTCAACAAGAAGAGCGGTGCCACGAGTTGATCTTGTCCCAAACTGCCAGCAGTCGGGACTATATAAACCGCGGCCTTCCCTGACTCAAGAATCAAAATAGAAACATGACCCTTGGTTACTTCGCACTCCTTTATATACGAGGACCTATTTCCGGGTTTTGCGTCATCGACGTGTCAGAACAGCCCCCCTGCGAGCGCGCTGATTGGCTACTTGGTAAAGGTGAAAGGTGAAGAATTGGCGCGAAATTGGCACACCGGAAAGCGAAGTAAACAGACTTACGTGGTGCATAATTTTAGCTGACCAGGTAATGCTATTTCGTCATATCCTTTGAAATCAAAAGGTGTGCACCTTTGATCCATACTCCACTGAAGATTTGTGTGAAAACATAAGAGAATTACATAGGCATAAAGCTTTTGTACCAAAACAAAACTAAAGAAACTTATAGTGCAAGTCCTCTCTAATCTACTAGTACTACAACGTAATTAAGGGTACGTATCTATATTCAAACCTGGCCCCACCCCTGAGTTGGTAAAATTTCATGTTTATTCAGGCCATGTGATTCGATCATATGGATGGCATCCGGGCATCAAGCCCGCCCCCCCCCCCCCCTCCCAAAGTTTGCAATCACACTGTAAATCGCGCAAAGCAGGTGCAAAATGAGAAAATACATGCCGCGGTAGCAGGGTAGGTTGCAAAAATTATGTCGGACAACGTATACTATTGTCACAGAATGCCAAGCTCAATTGCAAGGTTGACATCATACTGTGTGTTCAGTCATTTGTTCAACCTTCCTGACCAAGTAAGATTTCACAATGAAGGCAACTTTTTGGGGGGGCCAGACTTATTTTCATTCATACGCTCGCAGCAGTTTTGTGGTTCCAAGGGGAACATTGCCTTATCATCTTGATTTCTCGGTATAACCTTAGGGAATAGCGCCCCTGGCGGTTTTTGTACAAAACTCAGGACGAAATTACCTCAGCGTTCAAAACGACAAAAGGATCTTGCTGTTAATACAGATATCCGACTAAGATAGCCCATCTTTTCCAAATTTCGTCATAGATTATTGACTTATATTGCATCATCTGGGTCTTGCTCATTCATTCATTCATTCATTTTTAATCAATCAATCATTCATTCATTCATAGATAAACAAATGGCCGTCATATTCGTGGAAAGAAATATTTAAGTCATGGGATTACTTGTAAGTTCTTTATTTTTACACAATTCATAAAGAAATTTAATCTGTAAATCTCATATTTCTATCTACAATATGTACAAATAGGTCATTATCACTCGAACATAAAAGTGGCAAATTACATGGCTGTAACACACTTCTTTCTCCACCTATGGCTCGGATGAAAAATTACAAAAATATTTCTTGTAAACTAGACTGTTGTAAGAAGATCTAAAAAGCCCAGTGGACTGATATCAATTGGTGAGTTTCAAAACGTTTCATATGTTTTCCACGAACCCTCTGTATTCATTCTCTTAATTCTTTATTCCCGGCAGTTAAAGGAGGAAATGCATTTGTCTGTAGACAGAGGAGGTCTGACACACTTCCCAGCATTCCTTGCGACACAAGTTCCAAAGTACACATACCGGATGGGGTTGTGACCTTTGACAGAGCAGGGTCCCTTAGAATTTGATCATTTAATTTGCTTTGCTTGAATTGTCAAAAGACTATAACAGTCCATGAAACTGACTTTAAAAACTTCGGTACAACTTTTTGCATTGTGTGAAAATCATACACACTGGTGGACAATGATGCAAATACATTTCCTTCAAATATTGTGCCCAAACCTTTTGCTTGTCCATCAGCGAATAAGTCACATGAAAATTTAACACATGGGCAAATAAAGAAAAATATATTTCATGTTATTTCATTTGTAACAATTGTCAACAATTACACTTGTTGTACACGGTCGCCTGCAGATCTGACATTCTCCACTTACACACTTCCCATAATTAAGTGCGAGAGGGTTCCGGATATAGCTGCTCCGAACTCCGGAACTGACTCCAAGGGCACAGAAAATTGGTTCTAACCAATTCCGAACACAGAAAACATCAAGGGGATGATAGTTTGGTGTGGAACCGATCACAGGACAATGGTTTAATCACTTTCCGACAGGAAAAAAACAAAGGCTGCAGACGAAACGCCAAGGTGTGGCCCATGAGGTCATCGGAAGAAACCAACTAACAGCCACAGTGGTGCACGTGTTAGGTAGTTACTTCTGACCACAAAACTTGTAAGATTCTCGGCCCAAATGATAACTGTACTATATTCGCCAGACAACTTATTAGTTTATATGCTTTTCCGCCCTCGTACTGAAGGTTTTAGCTGGTTCCACCCTGGTTTCGCACCCTGAGCAACTGTGGTAGCATCCAAGTAACATCCATATCCGGAACCCTCTCGCACTTAATTATGGGAAGTGTGTAAGTGGAGAATTGTGTGGAATATGTGTTGCAATGAATGCTGGGAAGAATGTAAGACGTCTTCTGATATGTAGAGGTCATATTCAGCTCTCTTCCACTTCGGCAGCCTCTTCAACCTCTTCATCTTCTACTTCTTCTTCTTCTTCTTCTTCTTCTTCTTCTATAGCGACTAGTTCCTGGCCAGAATAAGACATGGCGGAGAATTCGTCCTCGCAGGCTAGCAGGGTGTCCGTCCACAGTCGGCACGCCTCGTCCAATGGGGGCCCAGTTCCGCCATATTCCGGCGGCAAAGCATCACGGTCCACATACTGCAGAAGCGTCTCTGTCTTGGGTCCGTGAAGGTGTATCTGCATCATGGAATGAGGTAAAATCATTTGCTGTAGATGAGATTTCTTGAAGTAGTATCACATAATATCACAATAATATCACAACTGTATATTGTCACCATAAATGTTTTCTTCTAACATACTAACGTTATATTAGAAGACCTCATTACTCCGTGAAACGCAAAGTTTTGTGAGCGTCTTATTTTGTTCATTATTCTGTCCATGCGTATTTCCGGTCTTTCTGCGGGACTTTAGACCTCGACCAAACCTACGGCAACAACTTTGGATCAGAGCCAAACCAGCAGGTATCAAGTTACAACATTTGAAAATAACATTGGACAGTGACCGGGACTATCTTCTTACGCTCAGCTAACTTACCAAGTAAGCCTTAAAATCTAAATTTTCTAGTGTTAACTTCCCAAAGAAAGGCTTGAATTTGTTGTTTCAAAGTCAGGAAAAAGTTCTCACCCTGTTTCTCATTTTCTCGGACATAAATGGCTTAATGATAGCGAAGATGGCATCAAACAACATCGGTTGATTCAGTAGGTGAATCTCCTTAACCCGGATGGGAAATGCGTCCTGTCAACAAATAAACAAAAACAAATATTATCAGTCACAACAGACTCAAATGCCTTTAAAAATTAAAGAAAATAGCTAAAGGGAATGAAATATTTTTGGCTTTGAAGGACCTTGACAGCATGAACGCTAGTTCACCTTTATTCATGGTTAACATATATACGTTATTTGTTTATTGACATCAACGGACAATTTTTTAAACATGTAACAGTTATTGCACCGTCCGTCGACTATCCCTAAATGTCTTACTTTTAAAAACAACGTTGTGTAATGGTTTATTGAGCAAAAACATATCGCTACATTCGCAGCCTGACGGCTGAATTGCAGTTGCAATATCACATTAAAACAAACGCATTCGATCTATGTCCAACAAGGCAAATCATTAAGATAAAAGTACGTGTAAAATCAGTTAGGTACGAATATAATACATGATATCGACCAGCGAATATCTAAAACGAAAATTAGAGGCATACAATATTGGCAGGATTAAGGCATGGGGGCATTACAGTTGAGTAGACGTAAACGTTAACGGATATATATATAGGCTATTCCACGGATAAAAGTAAACTAGCGTTACAAATTTACGATCGATATGAAAGAAAATTTCCTAAAAGATGCACAAATGTCTGTCCTATAGAATAATTAATAATCCTCACCGTTGTTATTGAGCCAATCTTTTTGGCGACTCGCGGTCCGATTTGATAGGCATGTGAAAATGAGAGTCCGGCCAGGTCCGCAATCATAGCGATCCCATGGACCTGTGCGAGAAGAAACAGGTGTCATATTTAGGATAACGAATTTAAGAGTAATACTTTTGTGACAATTGGAAAAAACGGACTATCTAAATCATGGGAAGATCGCGCTCTATCTACCTGGGTATCCTCCTCTTGGATGATCTTCTCCGAGCTGATCATGCTCACTCTGAAAACCTCGTACGCAGAAAATTGATACGGATCCCATTTTCCTGTAAAGAAAATAGTATACATGTATTTTGTAACTACATACTGCACGAAATTGAACAAGTACACACACGCTATCGTTAGTATGTTGTGTCTATCGTCATTCTATATAAGATACTAAGTATTTCACAGTGCTGAATAAGCATGCAGGAACATCGAGGTCTAAGGTTTTATAGTTTTATATACATCTATTTTATAGACGTGTGTGCAACGTTTCCATAGATGTTTTATTGTTTTGATTTCTTTTGATAATTTTCTTTTACTACATGCTTTCTAAAGAAATTTGGCAATACTAGACTTGCCGATGAATAAAAGAGTGTCAACCGCTTAGTTTTGCAAGTGCCAAAGTCCTTACCTATTCTATAGAACATGACCTTCCTGCCGTCCTGGTCCCTACCCGGTAGCGCGGCATGATAGCCCGCCTCTAGCAGTCCGCGTACACTGGAGGGGCGCATGTTACTGCAGATCTCCGGGCTCTGAGCTCGCCATTTGTGGTACTTCTCCAATAACTGTATGTGTAAATGAATCATTTAAGAATTTTATCTCATATTACATATAATATATAATATTACATGATATTACATATCATATATATTACTAAGATGTGAGAATCTTAAATTTCAAAACCAATGGCTGATGGACAGCAAAGATATGTCTCAAAATGTTAGTCATTACGGGTATTATAAAACACCAACCTAAAGACTTAAAAGAGTATAAGGTCTTAACTTCTCGCGAGACTCCGACGCTCGCGAGAGATCATGATATGAAGTTGACCTACAAGGTTTATACTGTGTAAAAATAAACATAACGTTATCAATCATTCTTTCTTTTTGTCATATACAACTCTTAATGTCTTATACTCCACCTTGAATGCTTGTTCAACGTTGAAGTATCTTGCTCGAAGGAACCTTAAAAGAATGTGGTCGTCGTCTTGGATACAGAGATCGGGACTTTGCTTAATCCTTTCCCTGAGAGCTTCTACCATAGCCAGCCTGGTGGACGGGTCTTCGTTCAGTTCTTCTCGTGCCTTTTTCAGGGCCTCTTCGCTGAGCTTACAGGTGTAACCGCTAGGTGGCGAAGTCGTCTGCTCCATTCTTGGCCTAATTTGTGTAAAATTACTTCATAAACTTTTGTGAAATATACGAAAAAAAACAGGTCACACTGACAGCCACCGTTCCATTTATGCTGTGGATTTGGAAACTGCTTATAGTTTATAATGCCATAAATTTCTGTATGGACAATAAAAAATGTAAACATAGCGAAAGTCACTGAAGTTTGTCCTCACAATTTGCTCTACGATGTTGTGTGACTTTTTTTATGGCAATTATTTACAGCTTGCTAAAGAGGGGATGTTTATTCGCAATCTTTTCGGGGTCCAAGTAACAGCATAAGACCTGACAAACACCGTATCACCAAACAGTGTCACTCAAACTTATCTTATATGTCTCATGTACGCTTGCCGGGAATGGTCTAGCTTTTTTTTTTAGTTATGGCGAAAGATATGTGTACTGAATAAGTAATGCATTGTCTGTGTATACGCAAAATCCGCTGTCCGGGGCAGCAACTGGCCCCTTCGGCGCGATTTCTTCAAGCTAGCAAATAGTAACTGCAGTGTATTTAAAAGAACATCTAATTAACAGCTACCTAGAATGTTATTTTAGCAAGCCATTGCCATTGGTACTGTGACCTTACGTCGAAAGAAGTGGGTACTGAATGAGTAACTGTACTGTATTCTGGAGAAACTCTCACTACGCAGGAAGCTACAATGTATTTTGCAGCTACCAGGCCATTTGTATTTAGGGGGAAATCTCACTTCGTAGCTAGCTACAGGGTTATTTTAGAACGCGTACGCCTTTTGTACTTTGGCCTTGCTGAACAATACACGCCGGGGTCCCGGGACAACAACAGACGACGTTTGAGTGTTGTTACCTCAGCTGCGAAAACAGTTTGAATACGTGAAAACTTGTGACATTACGTAACTTTTAACACGTGCAATACGTCCAAACCTACGAACCCCGCACTTGAACTTTGACCCACACAGATCCAATACACAGCTCGACTCACGTATGACGGTATGTTTAGATAAGTGTTGAAAAGGATTCGTTACTTGATACAGAAATGGGAAGGAATGGAAAGGTTTTGGTTTCTTTAAAAATCTGAGACGGCTTGGCGATGACACAGCACTTCTATGGACCTTATAATAACCCCCAATCAACCGTGCAGGTATACGTAAATGGGAAGGGGTAATGTTATCAAACAGTTCAAAGCAACATAGGTATGTATTACAATAAAAAGAGCAAGTTTTGAGTCCGTTTTGATGGTGCTCTGTTTTGAGTCCTTTTTGACGTTGCCCATGCCATGTTTATCATGAAATAACAGTATGTAATAGACATTTAATGAAAACTTGGAAAAAATGGAAGTTCTGCTGCAGTACCAAGGTCACACACCAGGGGGTCCAAAATCGACCTTGACCTTTGTCTTCCCAACCCCCACCAACATGCCATATATTACCGTAGTCCATCATGAGGTTCTAAAGATAGTTAAGTTATGCTGACCACACATACACGGAAACACAGACATACAAACACACACGCCAAAAACTTTTCCTCCATTTTCATGGAGATAATAATTTGTGGCATACGTCAGGACAGGTACAATAGTAGCCTAAAGTACGTGGTGTCCCAAAACGTGGAAACGCCCCTTTGTAATAAATGTGGTCACTCGGTGGGGTCGGGGGCCTACTCAAGGGGTTTGCTCTATTTTAAGAGCTTTTGCATTAATAACCCAGATTCGTGACCACCTAAGTATAAAACGCCATGATTAAAAGCAAATTATTAGACGGCATCTACGCCTAACCTTGCATGAGTTTCCTCAAGTTCAAAATAACTGTCATAGCCAAGTGTACTCTTGAGAAACAACGTGTTCATAACCAAATATCATGACACAAAGTTAACTTAAACGAATAGCTTACTACATTGTTTAGTCTAGTCTAGTCTAGTCGTCTTAGTTTAGTAGTCTTACCTTAGTGCCTATGGCTTCTTTAAGGTCTGGATGTCAAGACGTTTCCGTGGCTTGTTGCGTTGTTACGTAAGCCAGCTGATTCTTCCCGATAGAAGTATACTGCAAAGTAGGTCATAGGCTAAAGAAGACTGTACAACTTGCCGCTCTTCCGTTTGGCTATGTCTACCTTAAATGCATTATCGTAAGCTCTAGCAACCTTAAGGGTATGTAAAAAAAGACCGGGAAGAATATAAGGTTCTCAGGACGTGACTAATTAGCTACTCCGAAAAGAGGTGCAACTTCCGCAGTACACACGTAAGCACGAGGCAAAACACATGAACCGTGACCTCCTTTGACCCGAACACGCTACTCCCAAATATGGTAAAAGGGGCGTGGCCTTACAAGGTATGGACAGACACCTGTTGCGTAATGCGGTCTAATGCTGCACGGTTTTAAAGAAACAAAACGGACGATTAAAAAATAATCTGAAGAGATGTTGTTTGAAAATAGAAATATGAATTTTAGCTGTGAGTTTTCGGAACAAAATTGACAAGAAAGCTGACCAAAAAAAATTGACAGACAGACATAAACACTGTACAAAGCTTAAAAAACAAAAAAGACACTAATAAATTATCAATCTGAATTTCAAATGAACTACATTTTTACTAGTTGTTACTGTGAATTTTGCCTAATATCTAGAAATTTTGCAGGGGCCGACATATCATATTTCGCAGATCCTCAAACTAATCTCCAAGCAGATTTAGGTTCAGTCTCCGTGGGTTTTATGTGTGTTTTGCGGTCCTCGTCAACTTACGGACACCAACATAGCAACATAAAGAATAACCAATACATCATGTCTGAATATCCTCAGTGGTAGAAATATAGCTGAGTAATTAATGACAATCACAAAGGGGTACAAGGCTCATCAAGTAACGGCCTAACAACAACATAGCAACGCGAAGAATAACCAATACTTCATGTCACAGGAATCCCACCTCACCCCCCCCCCCCCCTCCGGGATTTTCAGTGGTAGAAATATAGCAGTACATGTATATCCATTGTTGTTCGAGGAGCAACAACCACAAAAAACAAGCACCGCCCACAAAAATGCATCTACATCCCTTCAAAGTGTAACAGAAATACGAATTTCATCACTAAAGATCGCTTTAAGACAAAGAAAGACATTTGCACCGTGCTTTTCTACAGTACACATATGACACTCTGGAACTCTGGACCTTATATATAGCTAAAAGCCAGTGAGTTCGGTTCCGGCTGCGTCGCTCACTCTATTATCGATCCAAGCAGAGGTTGGGTCGCGGACATACATTTAGTAGTGGTCGGGATCGTTACTGGTTTGCTTCCCTCCTGAGTCCTGACCACTACTGTCTCCTGAGGGATGCGACCCAGTAAAAGTCTAGACCACTTCCATCTCCGCGACTCAACCTCTGCTTGGAGAATGGCTCACCCCACATGAACGCAACAGGAAAGGGTTGCGGTCCTTTGGACGGTCTCGTTGACCACTGGTCAATGGTCTAATCGGAAAGAGCTAGTATCCTCTTACAATGAACCCGCAAATACTGTACATAGACCCTCTAGTCTCTGTCATGACCAGTGGAAGACTAGCTCTTTAGTTTCAGTTTCACTTTCATACGGAAACGTCCACAATGAACAGAAAATGTCCTTGCGAAGAAAGTGGACTACCGGAGGAACCTTTAAGAAGCCTTCGCCTTATCTTGTGGGTTGTTAGGGAAAAATGTCCCCTAAAAGCTCTAAAAAATCACGGGCAAGTAAATCACTATATACCCCGTGCATCTGCTTGCATTGAAAGGCTAGGACTTGTCAGTATGTACTTACCTCTTGTCTCTGTCAAAATGTATAAGAACAAATCGTAGTTCCAATTGGAATTAGTGCACACGCTCGAGACACTCTAAAACAATGCTCACCACATTCAATTGAAAATAACGAGTTAACAAGAAAACAAACCTTTCTACGGTGCGCGTGCACTGATGTTCGTTGGGTTGTCTGTTCCTTATTCAGGTACTCAGTATTTTTGTAACGTATTGTGACGTCAGGTCATTTACATGATAATCATACTACTACGGGCGTGCGTTTTTCCTGGCATATCCCTGGAGAGGGAGGGAATGGGCCGAAACAAAAGGATAATTTTCTAACCCTCTATCAGTCATTTTCACTTTGACGTCAACAAAACGTACAAGGTTTTGTAGTGGTGGAAACGACGACGTCATCGGCACAATAGCCAATCATAAGACTCGTTACTGGGAGGGGGGTCAGCAGACAGCAGCAGATTGCGTCAAGCTTGCGCCACCGAAGGGTTCGTTCACTGCGTCACTGTTTTGTTATTTTCTCCGATTTTCCATAATTCAGATATTTGTAATACGAAAAGTATGAATTCGAAGACGACAGAATACACAAGTAAGAAAATTCGTTCTTTATCTCTGAAATTCGATGAGTATCTTTCGAACCCCGCAGTTATACAAGCGTGACGCAAGTGCAGCAAGAGTACACCTTAAACGACAATGGAAGACAATGGTGCCCCGCCTCAGTGCTAGTACTGCAGAGAGGCTACAATGATGATGATGACGATAATTTTCATGACGTCATACCTATGTGTACTACGTGTATCTACAGCCATGGTCGTTTGAAATAGTATACTTAAGTAATGTTATCTTTCCGCTGTAGGGTACTTATACGAAAAAGTCAGCGCAAAACGACACTAAATCCCCCGTACTGCGTGGATAACATTCAGACATTTCATATTTCCTTTTCTATTAGATAAGTAAGGTTTTTACATCATTTAAACATGATCATCCCTGTACCTGACACATAATCAACGCAAAGCACCAATTTGCAAGTACATCCCAATGTTTAATCAAAAGACACAGCCACTGTACAGTTTTGCTTTAACTTTCAATACATAATCATGTTTACTTAAGGCAACCATTCTCGCAACCCCCCTATATATCCCTAAAAATCAACAATTTGGTCTAGTTTTAACAGAAATTATGTTCTACATGAAGCATGTATTATTAGCTCCAGCTATCCGTACATTCGGGAAAAACGTTGAAGCTGAATATTCTAATATACATTAGTCACATTCTATCACATTCTTATCACTGTAAATGTAACTGTACTTCGTCGAATCTGCTTTATCATACAAGACCATAAACGTATAATAAAGGTGTTTCATTCTATCATTTTATAATCGCCGTACTTGAAATTCTCTTGAATAACAAATCAGAAATCAAATCTGACAATGCCGGACATTCTGAGTACAGAAAAAGATGCTGACCTATTAGATCATTGTTCACACACACTATCAATACACACTGCTAAAACGTCTGATTTCATTTCTGTAACTATAGCCGAGATTATTGATATTTTTAAACCTGTCCAAAATTAATTTCACTTTGCAATGTTTTGCAAAAGATAGGGATTCAAGCAGTTAGTCACGCTTAGGACCAACCTCATCTACATACTTCTTCCATGCCCAACTGTTATATACGCCTATGTATATAATGCACATCAAATGAGTCCAATCTATTCGTAATTGACATGCTAAAAGTTATGATTTCCTCTGGTATGAATAATACACTAGCCATTTAGAATTGTTACGAAATATGTCCTATACATTAATCAGTTACATTTTATGCGCTACGAATTTCAAAAAAATTGAAGTTGCCGAAATTTGCCATACTTTATATCTTGTACAGCTATTTACAATAGAATTCATTTATTCATATAAAACATCGACCACGTTAATCAGCCTCATTACTCATAATGGGTACCTACTGGCTGGCAAAATACACCTGGTGATTACTTTGATGTTAAATTTCGTATTCTGGATTTTTTCATCTTTGATTAATGCATGCACTTTTTTTTACTAAAATCATTGAGACAATGAGCGATATATCAAAATCTAAGAGGTCCCTGTCAGTAATTGTGTAAATTTTCGATTATTGACTTTAGACCTCTGGTTCGAATTTCGTAGTTCCCATTTTTTTAGCCCTTAAAAAAATATTTCAGAAACACGTGCTATCTACAAAGAGTTGTGCTAGCATAGGGTACAAACCTTAAACCCATTTTATACCAGTACACTCTTTGGTATAATAAAGGGATAAGACCCCCGCTATCCCATTTTTTTGCCATAGGTACTTCTTGAAACACTCTTTGATCTAATAAAGGGATAAGACCCCCGCTATCCCATTTTTTTGCCAATATGTACTTCTTGAAATACTCTTTGGTATAATAAAGGGATAAGACCCCCGCTATCCCATTTTTTTGCCAATAGGTACTTCTTGAAACACTCTTTGGTATAATAAAGGGATAAGACCCCGCTATCCCATTTTTTTGCCAATATGTACTTCTTGAAATACTCTTTGGTATAATAAAGGGATAAGACCCCCGCTATCCCATTTTTTTGCCAATATGTACTTCTTGAAATACTCTTTAGTATAATAAAAGGGATAAGACCCCCCGCTACCCCATTTTTGCCAATAGGAACTTCTTAAAAAACTCTTGGGATAACAAAAGGAAAAAACCCCCGCTATCCCATTTTTTTGCCAATAGGTACTTCTTGAAACACTCTTTGGTATAATAAAGGGATAAGACCCCCGTTATCCCATTTTTTGCCAATAGGTACCTCTTGAAAAAATCTTTGGTATAATAAAGGGATAAGACCCCCGCTATCCCATTTTTT
>NC_049995.1:2721457-2761601 GCF_000003815.2 Branchiostoma floridae
TCTCCATTTGAGAACCGTGACCTCATTCATCACATAGCGCACTTGATGATTGTTCACTTCAGATGCTGAAATGTCCTCCAGAAGAACGATGATGGGAAAGGGAAGCTGACCTCCACTATCAGCATGCTTATACATGTATCTATTGAGCTCATCCTTACACCAGTTACTCTGTAGAAAGTTCTCGCTGACAACGCAAATGATTCGTAAGCTTCCTTGCTGAGCATTTTCAATGTTTTCATGGATATTCACACCCCCTACAAAGTCTCTTTCATGGTCGATCAGTCGATAGTCTTCCTCTAATTTACTATCTTTTATCAGCTTATTTACCCACCACCTATCTTTGTTGCTATACATTACGAATGCATCGTGTGTTTTTGTAGTCAGGTCAAATATTTTGATATCTTGGGGTCCTCTCGATTTCAACCGCTTCCATGAGACGTATACAGCTATAATGACGACGAGGATTGCTACTGAGAGCATTATAGCCAATAGGGTGCTAGATTTGTGAGTACAGTCTATGTTAAAGAATGTCCCTCTGGTTGAAACCCTTTCCCTGTCATTCTGATGCTTTTGTGACAACCCTTCCTTTATTTGACGACCATGCAAGTAACTAGGTACAGCACATTGGTAGCTTTGCGAAGGATACGGGTTGTTCCAGTCCAACACAGTGTCATAAATGTCCAGGGCCCACTCAACAAACCACAGTAGGGTACAATCACAAAGAAACGGATTGCCTGAGATGTCAATGCTCTCCAACTGCTCTAGAACAGGGCTGACGGTGGTTTGATCTAGCACAGCTAACGCGTTGCTTTTCAAACTCAGTATCCTCAACAAATGCAAATCGTCAAAGGCGTTACCGATGTCGACAATTTCGTTACCTGCTAGGTTTAGCTCTGTCAAGTTACCTAAACCGTCAAACGTCAGTGTCGATATCTGTTGTATGTTGTTGTTACTGAGGTCTAGGAATTCTAGATCTGGCAACCAACGAAAGGCTGACGGTGCAATGGTGGCAATTTTATTGTTGCTGATATCAAGTTTGGTCAATTTGTTTACCCATCGAAATGTACCTTTCTCGATAACTTGGAGCTTGTTATGAGAAAGTGTGAGTGTTTGGAGTGTGACAAGTCCTTCCATAAACTTTCCGTCTATCGCCTTCAGTGCATTATTATCGAGCTTGAGCGTTTCTAAAGTTGAAGTTCCAGCAGGTGAGGCGACAATCAATGATTGGATGTGATTGTGCGATACGTCTAGGTAGGTTACATGAGGGATGAACAGGACAGAATTGTAGATGTAAGAACCGATATTGTTGTGCTGCACCTCGAGCGCATCTAAACGCTCAGGTAGTCCCACTGTCGGTACATGAGTAAGCCTATTAAAGCTTAGATTCAGACGACTCAGATTTTCAAAAGACGAGAAGTCAAACGAAGCATCATACTCAACACCTTGGCGCGAACTCTCTAACTGGTTATAACTCAGGTCAAGGTGAGTTAGAGAAACAAGACCTTCGAATACACCTCCTGGTAAAATCGAGATATCATTCGACCCCAGGTCAAGGTCGGCAAGTGACGTCATTCCAGTGAACGAATGGTTTTGTAGGGTTTGCAAAGAACCCCCTCCCAAATTGAGTTTTCTTAAATGTACGAATCCTTCAAATGCATACGCGTGTATTGCCTTACAGCCTCGTGTATCTATAGTAATCGCTTCCAAATCCAACAGACCTTTCAATGCATCTAGAGTATTGGCCTTTATGGCGTCTTCTCCCAAACCAAACGCAAGCTCATGTATCCGTGTGTTGTTTAGTTCGGGCAGTACTCTAACAAGATTAGAGAATGAGTCCAAGGTAGCGTCCCTGAGTTCCAATGTCTGTAGGTGACTTAGCGAATGCAGTAGGCCGGGCTCTATGTGATACATCGTGTAACTGGCAAGACTTAAGTGTTTTAGAGTTGATGTGAGAGATCTAAACATTTCAACAGTAAGGTTAAGACGACTTGTTCCAAAATGCGACAGTTGAAGCGACTCTAGTCTGGAAAAATTTTGGAATGCAGACCCGAAATGAAAAATATTGTCATCTCCAAAAATGAGGACCAGTGTTTTGAGTTTGTGAAGTGGTGCCCACAAGAGTCCTCTTTGAAAGAAGTTATTCGCCCTGTCGTAATGTATTGTTAGATTTTCTAGTGATGCCAAAGGATAAAAACTCTGGTCCGGAAGATTGGATGCATCCACTAAACGGAGATGCAAATACTTCAGTTTAGCTAATCCACCAAAAATATGTTCACCAAACGTGTGTGCGGACATTTCCAGTACCAGATACTTCAGACTGGCGAGGTTTCCGAAAAGATTATTTTCCAGATGTGTAGTGTCTGTGCTGAAAGCTATATCTAGCCATGTCAAATTCTTTAACGCTTCGAAAGCGCCTTTCTGTATTGTCCGAATCCTTGTTTGTGACAGATCTAAATGTTTCAGATTCGTTAGTCCTTCAAAAGAATCGTTGTAAAGTCTGGTGATGTTGTTTCCTGTTAGAGTCAGTTCGGTTACAGACTTCGGGATGCCGGGTGGTACTTGGTTTAGAGGTTGGTGGATTTTGTCCCAGGTATACGTACAGTCGACAGTTGTTGAATTCCATATCTGACACAGGGGCGTAGATTCTCCTTCAACAGGTTCAAGATGAGTTGTTATGAACAAACTCACCACAATGCAGACACCGAAAGCAACGCTCGTAGACTCCATGTTGACGTGTCGATGTTTTACGTTATGAAGAAGACCCCTCACCTCCACACTGTTGTGATAATCAAAATATGTGAAATCAGTGAGTAATCAATGTCTTTGTAAACAGAAAGTCACAGCGATTATAAGTTACAGATGAAAGAAGAGTTGGAATCAATTTCTAGTCCATTGTTCCAACTTACACCAAAAAGTAGTTACTCAGGCAACTGGATATGGTTTTGGAAACGGTCAGACGTTTGAACTGCTATCCGCAGTTTTCGTCAGTGACACTGAAGTGGTCTGGAAGAAACAGGTCTTTTATACTCTAACTATGAATGAGGACAATTTCAATAAGAAACACTTAGCTCCTGTAACCAATACAACAGGAGCTAATTGACTCATTTGCATTAACTTTGTCTTAGCTTTGTTTCCCATTGACATCCAAAATTGTCTACCCTTGCCTTAGTTGTAGTCTGGCTACTGGGCAATAGGTGCTAGTATATCGCATTGTTTGATAGGTCAAATGAATATCTGAATCAGTTTTGGACCCAAATCATGTTTACTGTAGGTGTATGGATTCACTGCCTTTCACCAGTTTTAGTTTTTGGCAACTTAGATTTTAAATTCATATCCACAAATTTGACGACAGTAGGCAGGGCTATGACGTCACTGGTAGTGGGGCGGGGGCAACCGTTACTTGTATTGTGTTAGTAACATGCCCTGTTTTGTGCTTTTCTTGCTACAATTATACGGCTTCCCTTTGGGACAGCAAAGTACACGTATGTTGCTAATAAGCACGTGCAGGTAAAAGGTAAAGGTCCTGGTATACATGTTCAAATATTGATTTATATCGCCTGCTCATGAGCTGCATCTGTCAGTTTGTATAACAATGTACGGCCGTGTTTTGTTTATGTCTAAGGGTTATGTCACATGCACTGTGATGCACAGTTAGCAAGAACACCATTATACATTGCAATGGTACCCCAACAGCTATCAGTAGCTATAGTAACGTTGTTACATATCCAAAAAGTCACCCAATACCAAAGATTACATTTTGCATGACAAACCAAACGCGCAGAAATCAAAACGTTTATTAGCCTGTCTCACAGCAATGGAAATACACCATTTGACAAACTACACGTATCAACCAACTGCAATCGATTATGATAGTATGTCACCTGGTCAGAGACTGTGACAGGACAGAGTTAACGTTGTATGAGCTTGTGTACAACTGATTAGTGTATGTATACAGGCAGAAGTACAGTAGATTTGTTCATATACGAATGTGTTCCGATATTGTAACATTTTCACGGGATTTGTACTGTTTCGCCTTCTTCTTTCCGAACAAGAAGAAAGACAATATCCCAAAAGCATACTTTCTAAGCTAAATAAGTATTCAGACAGATTCAAATGCTGTGGTTTCACAAAATTGAATTCGAAGGTCAAATAAGCTGAAATAATATCAAAATATCAGAATGGGTTCAAATATAGAAGTTTCGTAAATGCATTCGAAGTCAGCACAACTATTAAGATCACTCTTAAGCTTGTTGTTACACTTCGTGAATGAACCGCTAGAGCTCAAAGACGTTCTTCATCGTGGTGAAGAAGGTCACAGTTGCCAAGGTAACCAGACTGACTCTGATGGTTGTGGCACCGCCACCACCTCCCACACACCCATTGTCGTCGCAGCAAGATACACAGGTGTAGGCGTCAGAATGTAGGTTGCAGAGATTGTCGTTGTTTTCTTTATCTGTAAGAAAATAGATAATTAACGACATTCGTCGATGAAGATTTATATAGACATCCAGGTAATGAGATATGCTAAAAAGCAGTTTTTCTTGAAAGCAACTGGATATGATTTTAGAAACGGTCAGATGTTTCAGATAGCATCCAGTATCTTTGGTCAGTGACGCTAAAGTGATCTGGGAGCATTTACTTTGTCTTTTCTACAAGAATTCTGTCATAAAGTCATTCTGTCATAATGACATGTTTAGCATTTTTTATTGTCTCTAATAAATCGCGATGACATGTGTTTTGCAAAGCGTTGTGGCTTGTTAAACTGTTTTGCAATGGGTTTGATAATCCAAGCATGTTGGGTAACATGCGTTTAAGAATTTATCGTCATTAGTGAATTAACGTGTTATTTGACTGCATGTAGATAATTTGGGAAGTATTGTGTTAAAAAACGTTATAACAGGTACACACTTCCATAACCTACTTATAGACATTCATTATCAGTTTGAAATATACGTTATCATTGTTGATATTAGTTTTCACATAATGTTATAACCAAGAATCAAATTTGTCAACTTTTAATGCTATGAACACAGCAGCACACAGTCCCAAAGTAGTCAAAACGTTTTACTTTTCTCACAGGCTTCCTTAGATTCACAGCGGTTACTCCATTGTTCTGGAAGGTCGGGGACCTCTGAAAGGATAATGGGTTGAAATGATGAGTACTTTTGTTCATATGTTTGTTTCAACGAGAGTAAAATCCCTACTGACGTCAAAGACTTTGATTACATTCTCTATGAAAAGGTCATATAGGCAACGAAGGGCTAACGATGTTAGTCGTAAATACCATAGACAGTCCCATAAAAATTCGTCACTGCTTCTTGAAATATGCTGTTGATCCAGGAACACTTAGTTTCTTTCACAAGCATAAATACAAACGCCACCAAAATCATTGTCACTGTAAATGTACTTCATTGCACTAAGGTTGATATCAAAGTTGCAATTTACTTGTGGTGGTTGTTGCGCAATAGCTCTCCGTTGAATCGGTACACATTTCCAGTGGAGACGCGAGGCACTCTTCCCTGGAGTTCACACCGACGCAGGCTGGACAAAGAAGAGTTTTATCTGAAAAACAAAAGATGCTAAATTAGTTTTAAGATTATCATTCAGGTTACTCTTTTCTATAAACCTGCACTAGTTTCTGTAACATTCAAAACCTTCTGTTGCCAAGCATCTTCTTATCAATAACGGAAACGGGGCTATATCTGCTTAGCTTTCGTGTAAGAGTTAACTTTGTAGTGGTACCATGGCACAGGAGTGAAAATCCTTTAGTTTTTGATTTCTCGGCAATAATGCGAACACTTTATATTTCTTTCTCTTGATTTGTGTAAACTTTATAATAATTAAACCCCTTTTAGATGGCTGATATGCCAGGACTGTTTTCTTGCTTATTTCTCCCTTTCAAAATTCAAAAGATCTAATCTACATGTAACATTTACAACAACTATAATTTTGACCCTGTGGTTGACAGAAAAATAACGTGTACATATATCATCTCATTGAATTGAAAAATCTACTTTTATTTTCTCAATATTCCGTTGTCAATATCATGGCGTAAAATGAACAAATGAACTCCACATGAAAGTAGATTTAGACACTATGATTGATAGACCACTATATGTTGCAAATTCGGCAGCAATGATGGAAGGTAATAATACCACCTCATTCAAGGGGTGTACAGAAAGTGCGAAATAGACGAATGGGCGAAACGGAACAAAATATGAAGCAAAATGAAATAAAATCGATGGGAATAGAACGAAACGGTACTGTGCGTGGAAGGAAAGAATCGTGGAAATGGGTGGAAATGAATGTGTTTTTTTGCGTGGCTAAATTATTCTCCCAAGATCCGCGAAATACAATTAAACTGAACTGATGAGAGAAGAAAGAAGGACTATATGCCATATTGGATGGTAGATATAGACATCGAGCAATATGCATTTTCAGAATTTAAACTGAGGCAAGCTTGAAACTCTGTTGTTGCGAGGGGGGGGGGGTCCTTCTGTTCTCTCAAGACTGTTTACGAACTGCCTCGGGCCCCACAACATGGTTATGGACTGAGAGCAACAGCCCTCTAACTGGAGACATGTTTACAACGAAACAGGTTGTGAACGGGCTAGACACGCAATACTTGGTTTGGTGGAATAAAGGCGCTAATATCAGCATATCGGATCTCAAAATACGTCCTTAAGTAACAATCTCGGGTCATTTGCATGCAGCGTTTCCATGCTAGAAGAACCATTGAAGCCACACAAACACAACACCATCGATATAAGTTTGCCTCATTATGGTAAAAGTCTAAAAAATGTATATTTGATTATGCATTTAGTCCTTACATTCTTATCTCAGTTCCATTTGCTGGTATTTGGTGGATCTCGAGGGAATAATTTAGCCACGGAGAAAACAACAACGCTGTAAAAATTAAATCTTGTCTCATTCTGGGTATAATTCCAAAATTAAAACACGTTTCATATTCATTTCCACTTCCTTATTTTATTTCCGTCCACAGTACCGTTTCCTTTTATCCCCAAAGATCTTGTTTCAGTTTGCTTCATATTCCGTTCAATTTCGTATTTTCTGTACACCCCATTTAAGCCCTTATATTACGTTTCAAAACAAAAAGATACAAGGCAAAGTTTACCTGCTTGTTCAAATCAACCAGGGCAGATCCTGCATGCGCTGTTTTTCCTCGGCTCAGATATCCTGCCTTTACAGCGACAAACAAAATACTTTCGACAGGTATCGTTGTTCAGGCTCGAGCTACGCCGCGGTTGAGTCGTAAAAAATGCCTAGCTCAAGCGCATAGGATATCTAATGTCTACAGCAAAACAGGCCAAGTTCGTAACGATGGTCTGGATCCACAGAATGTTTGCCTTTGTTCTATATGAGCGCTGCATGGCTTCATGACTCTTGCTTTTTGCAGTGTGATTTGTATTTTTAATTTCACCACAAAAAAAGGTTCTAAGCGAGCTTTGGGTTACTGTACTGGATTGTGATCTCAGATGTTTGTTCAACATTGACTTGAAAAGTTTAACACCCATCAGGGAATTAATCACGTGGAAGCTCATTTCATGTCCATATAGAAAAGAAGCCTTCAGTACGTTTGCTTCCGTAGAAAAAAAACCCGGATCTTTGCTAAGTTCGTAGAATTTCAAACGAATTTGCTATTGTGTGGCTAGGAGGAAATTTCTGAACGGCACGTGGAATTGTATGTATGTAAAGTTATATGCACGCGTACAAAGCGTCATCATAGGCGTCAAAATTCATGTAATTGATGTTCTATTCACTAGGTACAGGGACCCTTGCGCATGAAAATAAAAGTTTTGTATTTCAGGACTCCTGTGCCATGCTGTAGAAAGGTTTTGGTGGAGCGAAAGTACGAAAGGATCAGATAGTAAAGCGTTTTATCCAATTGTAGATAATATTCTCAATTAGACAAACACACACAGACACACACAAACGAGTAAATACGCGCGCGCGCACACGCACACACACACAAACGCAAGCACACAGACACATACGTACACAAAAACACACAATCACAACACACAAACGCAAGCACACAGACATATACGTACACAAAAACACACAATCACAACACACAAAGACACAGAGGTTTATAGTGCATGTAATATATACACATGTATGAGCATTGATAAAATATTTACAAAAGCCGCACATACCAGTAACCACGGTGTCTCCCGACGGCAAGTTGCAGCAGAGTGGGTCCTTCTTTTGGTAGTCGAAAGGGCACGGGCAACGCGGGGACGTTGTGGTTGTGTCCTCAGTTACTGGGAGAGAAAATATTTGATATGATTTACAATTAACCCTTGAATTTTCAAAGCTTGTAAATCGTACAAGTCAAATTTGATATCACATTATCATTATTATTATTTTCATTATACAAAAAACGCGCTACAATTATCCCAAACGTTTCGTCTATATTCATTATAAATGTACCTGTAACATTTAAGTACCATGTGAAGGTTACCGCTAAATCTCTTAGTCATCCGTATAATCAAATCAAAATAGACTTCGTTTTTCTTGAAAGGGCCGGCACCGTAACATCATCTGAGCTTTTATTTCCATTGCTTGAAATACTGTAGTTGAAAACGATATGGCCACAGTTGTGTTGGGTGTTTTGGGGTCACTTTGTCTTCACGAAGACTGACCTCTTTGGTATTGGATTTGTTTGTTGTGTAGAAAAACACAAGGATCCGTTACAGGTAAGCCTGGTCGTATTTGAATCACCTTTCAGACTGATGAACTGCTGTATAGGCATAAAAGCTGCATCGTGTCCCGACACTAGGTTTAGTATGGGGACATGTACCTACCAGTGAGCTTACCCCTACTGTGCCTAAGGGGCTATAGAATTGTGGACAAATGAGTTCTCAAGAAACATGGACAACACCTCTATACACTAAAAGGTTTGAGAACAATTCAAAAGAGTCAAATTGGTTTAGTATGAACTACAAGTGCCGTTTGCGTGGTGTAACTTGTAGCACGCTGGGCTTGGAATCAAGAAGTCCTAAGTTCAATACCCACCAAAGGTACATTACACGACTTTTCCCTTCCGGTGGAGTGAAGCTAAAAAGACGAACAATCGACCTCATTGTGAAGCCATGTTGCTTTTGTCAAAAATGAAAGTAGATTACACTACACCAACACGGATTTTATGAAATGTTTTACAAAATATGTTTAGTAAGCAAGCATCAACATGTATCAATACGTACCTTGTGCGTTCACAACTATCAGGACGACAAGTACAGCCAAGAATTGAAAGGTGGATCGCAGTTTCATGTTGTACAAGACCGCCAAGGTCTCAATGCTGCAATGGACAAGCTTGAGTGCGTCTCACAACGGCCTAGTCTCACGTGACCAACAGCCAATAGCTTCACTTCAACTGTTTTTGTGTCCCAAGCAATGACAAGACTGAAAAGTATAAACCAGCTAGACACTGCATCTTTCATGTCTATTATTTAATTTGCATAAAATCCATCCACCTATTAAAGCCGAAGAACACACATCAATCAACTTATATCATATGCCAATCATTTAGATTAAACGTTACAAAAGTTAAGTATCAAGTTAAGCATGTCACCCAACACAATCATTGTACACAGGTACACATTTCATAACTACTTTTACAGATCAAACTTTTCATATGCAGGTCTAATGTGAAGATCCCAAAGATGTAAACTAAAACACGTCTGGACAGGGGTAACCGACCGACGAAGGCCATGTGTATCTGCATAGTCGAGATATGGTTGAATGATCGAGACAAGAATTGTTTAAGGCCAAGGGCCTTCACCTTTGACATGTACATCCTCATTTCTGTACCAAAATTGCACATTCTACATACAGATGAAAAAATAAAACTGGACAATCAAACATTGCATACTGTAAGGCCACCATTGCATTAATTAACATAATCATAATGACATTATATCGAACATTAGATAACGTCACTAGTAAACTATCTTTCTCACAATTCGGTTCTGTTTGGGTTTGGTTCGGGTAGACTGTCTTTGACATACTGAATACCATCAGAGAGATGCTGGTTAATATTGTGAGCCATAAATTTCAGTTTTGTCCCGGCAGAAGCAAACAAAGTCTTCATCCCGCCACTCTCTTCTTTAGACAATTGGCTCATATCTGGCAATCTTTTCGGACCCCCTACAAGCAGGTCACTTAGCCACCTAGCGACTTCTAGAAAAACGTCAGGCAATGACTCGGGTTTCCATTGACTTAGATCAGGAAATTTTGCGCTCAAACTTTGTATCAAACCGGGGAGACCATTCTCAACTTGTGCTAGCAAAATTTGGAATTCCTTTTCCAACTTTTCCACGTCTATGGTTACTGACTTCATATCAGGAAAGCTGTCCACGGCTTGACGTACTAGAACTGGTACGCGGACCCGAATAGTTTTGCCGGTAATCGTAATATTACTCAGATCGGGAAACTTTTCTTGGAACGATATCAACGCTTGAAAAGCAGCCATAACTATTTCTTTTGTCGCCTCTGGCATGTGTTTTTCGAAATCTTTCAAATGGTTACCAATATCTGCTGTTTCGTAGGTACTCAGATTCGGTAGTCTTGCTTCTAGCGTGCTTAACAGAGAGTAAAGGATTTGTCTGATTTGCTTTTCATTCGGAACATGCTTCAGTAAGCGATTATAATCAGTGATGGGCGATTTGGGCATCTTCTTTTGTATACTCTTCCACAGCTTGGGCCAATCCTTCTGGATTTTGTTGATCGCCTCCGGTACATCTGTCTGAAAGTCAACATCCTGGAACTGTGGGCATTTACCCCGGATGTTTATAATCTCGTTTCTAAGTCTCGCGAGATCTGACAGGCTGAGTAACTTCAGGAGGTCGTCTTTCTCTTCTTCTGATAAACTGTTCACGGCGTAAGTCCAAATTTCAATCAATCCGAAGCCAATTGCCTTTAAGACGCGAACAGGGTCTTGGAAATAGGAGTCTTTCGACTTGAAAAGTTCCTCGAAGAGTTTGGGCAACTGGAAAACCAGCTTGCTCGCCGGAGTTTGCAAATCTCGCGGGAGTTTGCGGATGATCTTGTGCACCTGCCCGATAATCTTTGTCCACTTGACGTCATCGTTTTTAGCCAATCCTCGTTTGACCTTGGCGTTGTCCTTGGACAGAGCGGTGGTTAGTAGAACAAGAAACAGTGCGATATGTAGCAACTTCATGGTGACCTGGAATGAAGAAAAAAAAACAATATTCAAAACCGATATCAATGTCAGAAAGAGAAATCACTGATCCTTGCGAAGAGGACAGAAGAGACTTGGGAGCTATAATACGGCGGATACCAGGCTACACTGATCCGTGAATAGTTTCATCAGGTGGGTATGTCTGAATAAAGAGACTATTTTCACACAACCACAACCACAACTTTATTTTCACCGACATTTCACCGAGTCAGAATGGTCCAGAGAAAGGTGACGTACGATCACGGAGACGGTGTCAGTGAAAATAACGTTGTGGTTGTATAGAAAGAGTCTCCTTTTTCCCAAAATTACCGATGCATGTTTGTTTGAATTTTTTGACACAATGAAGACAGACAGTCACAACCGGTTCGACAGGACCAGAGGCAGAGTAAACAGTCCCAAGAGCTTAAGCGCTAATCTCCATTGTCTGATGTGGAACATTCACAGCTTATCCGAACTAAGTATATATCTAAACCTAAAAGATGTAATAATTAAATCTCCAATCTTTCTTGTAAGATAATATTGTATTTTGGGATTAGAATATGGTAGATACAGATGAGGACTACGTAAAATGCATATGTTTTTCTTAATTTTTTTTCAAATGTTTCAATTTTTTTTATATCTAAAATCTGACAATTAGGTTTGTCTGGGACTCAGTTCTGGGTTTGCTAAGTTTGGAGTGTGACACAGCAAAGCATGGCTTAGTAAGGTGAGTCAATTAGCTCTCGAAACAGACGGTGTTGTTTCGCAGACAAAAGCACCTTGACAAATGCAAAGAAGGATCGCACGCCTTCCGCACACTTAAAACTTGAAGAAAGCAAACACCCCCTCCCCCTTTAGCATGGTCAATATAGGCCAATATAGCAAGTGTCTGTTTCAATACAAAATGATGATAATAACTACACTGGATTCAATAGATTGTGCGATATGTGTCAGGTCCTGTATATATATCAAACGCTTTCGAAATATGTATTACAGATGTAAGGACAAAAATAGTTTTTGAGGCGTTGCCTTTCTGCCTTTCTTACTTGGGGCTAGCAGGTACAATGTATCGCGTGTTATAAGACTTTGTGAAAGAACACTCTGTAATGATACAATTGTCTGTCATAGTATGCCTCTGACACGCACTACTGAATACAATGACCTATTTATACACGTATCACAATGCTTCTAGAAGAATTAAGATCAATTAACTGAGCCTTTCAACACATGTACAAAAGACCTTTAGACAGGGCAATATACAAAATGTATGTGGATGTTTAAGCTCTGGGATACGGTCACGTTTAGAATCTTTTCAGGAAAATTCATCAAAGCTCTTGATAACCACCTGTATAGCCACTCACCGTATATCAATACTCAAAACGCTGTAAGCTTGAATTCTCATCTTTATCGCTGAAAAAATAGTAGCTTATGTATAACGAACTAGGTTCATATATTGACAAAAACGTGGTGAAAAACAACTCACCTTAGTTGAAGAATTGGTCAGCGTTTTTGATGTAGGTGTACGAACAGGTATGGCCGCTACTACGAGTGAACTGGTGAACTGTAGGTCGCCTCGTCTCGTCTCGGTGACGGGTCATCGGGTGCCACGCCCTACCGTGCATGACGTATCCTAATTTGCATACGGTTTGGCGGGTTTGAGTAATCATGTTTGGATAAGGCTGGGTGTGGATTCAGGGTTTCTGCGTAGGATAGATAGACTTAAGTTGGGTGGATCAAACTAGAGAAAAAAGGCACACTTATCTATGGATTATGATAAGGTAACCTCCTAACAAATTAAAACGTAGAATAAAAGGTTTGAATGGAATTTTCTTTTATATGAATGTTACTATGGTGTACGTACACATAAAAGGTAACAGTAAAAATGTAACATTTCAGTATTTCGGACCAGTTTTGTTTCTTTTTAAGAATATGGATGAGGATTTCATAGCAAACTGAGGAGAAAAATTCTACCACGTGTTACAAACACAGCTTCGCTTGTAATCAAAGTAAGCCAGTATTTTCTGTATCTAAATAAAGTATCGTCGATGTACGTTAGACATCCAGGTAATAAGATACACCAAAAAGTATTTACTCAAGCAAATAAATAAATAAATAAAGTAACATGTACATAACTGATCTAGGGAAAGGAGGGGAATACGATGTTTATAGGTGGGTGTTTTTTGTAAAATTTAAAATAATTGAAAGGCTTTAACGTAACGTTAGACCAATCAATTTCATTCGTCTGGTCGCCCTGTAATCATAAACGCTCTAGAGGTCAAAGAAGAAGCATTGTATTGTTCACGTTAGCACGTCGCGTGCTGGTTAGCTATAGTGTTCATTGTTCAACAAACGTGTGAGAGTGAATCATCCCTTTGACATGGGTGTAGTAAGGCTTAAGTCCCAATTGCACCAGTGCCTGCCTTTAGGGATGTAGTCAGTCAGTCAATTTATACCGGTGGACTGCTGGATACCTGGGGCACCCCTCGGTGTTTCCCATGGGTAGGTCACGGCGGCTATTTGTTACCGGGTCCCGGGTTCATTTTAAGTTCGAATAAAATTCAACCCGGTACCTGGCCGGGCCCCAAAGAATACCCCGGAAGCCGCAAGGTGTCCCATTGGGACAGACTTCCAAGATCTCAGCCCACCAAAGACAAATCCTTATACGAGCGAGCAACTTACGTTTCAAAGGTTTGAGTAGTGTTTGATTGGAAAAGTTAAATTTTCAAACAGGTGTTGGATAAGCAGACTACCAGAAAAGACAGCCCACTCGAAAACCTGACGACTTGCAGTCCCAACATCTCCTTGAAGATGAGTGGGAAAATTAAAGAAAATACAGCTTCCCATTCTCAAGTTATTTGTGATTCTAAGAGGAGAGCAGAGGTTATCATAATTCCTTAAACCAAGGAGGTTTTAACAAAACTTGATAAAACCACATTGCTTAGATGTTGTCTCAAGAAAGAATTCCAAGGAGACATACTTCTTATTATGCATTTATTGGACTTTATAACTTGGCACTAACAATGGAAATCAGGCGTTCTATACTGTGCAAACAGCATTCAAAAGTGAGCGTTAGAATACGGCAGACGTTGGAATGAAACAACCTACGAAAGGTTCTTTTGTCAAATATCATTATCATAATATATCCTCTCCAGCAAAGAATTTGCCAATATTGCAGTTTAAACAAGATAGAAGAACAGGGTCATTTTATTGTTGACTGTTAACTATACAACAGTGAGAGAAATGTGTTCTTCAATTATGTACAAGATAAGTTCCCATGCTTTCTATATCTAAATAACATTGAAAACTTTACATTCCTCATACAATTAGACAAACCATGTATTCTTAACTCCACCTGCAACTACATTTACAACTGTCTTAAGAAGCGAGAAGAAGTTGAACCTGTGCATAGGGGTGGTTTGGGCCACAGGGGTCAAAGCATTTAATTAGCTCACCTCCGACCCCCACCAATAGGAGAGCAGTCGCCCCCAGCCTTTCTAGAGAGAAGTCACGTTTCTTCTAGCTCTCGTTGTTCAAGATCGCAAGATGCCACCGAGAAAACCCAGGACGATAAAGTGCCCAGGTTGTGGTGAACCGTCAAACCTACACCCCAAAGGAACAGCCACTCGGCACTGCGAGGGTCTACTTTAGACTTTGTAGTCTTAGTCATGTATCACATCCTACACAAATTTTACTTCACTGGGAGATGTATCCTACTCACCTTGACCTGTACTTAGCTTGTCAGAAAGCAAAAAACGTACAATAAAGGTTTGCATCTATCTAAGACTCATTCATTCATTCATTATTTCACAGTGATTTTAAGGGGGGACAAATCAACCTCTTCTCGACAATTACAATAGGGAAAGTTACAACATGGCTGCAGCCAAATACGGGGTGTGAACAGCCGCAGTGAGAACTGGTTTTCTACTTCAGTCAGGCTTTGCTTGTGTTCTTCAACAGCTTTTCTGATGACGTCAAGAACTTTTTGGTACTTCGGGTTAGAGTCGACGCTGATTGGTCGGTCTTCTGTTGGGTCGTTAGTGACGTCATACAGCAATGGCGGATCGTTGAAGGTGACGCCATATTGGGCGCCACAAAAGCAAGCGAGTCGATCGAGACTGCAGCGTGTTGTACCAGGGAGCCAGGGGTAGGAAGCCAGGTGAGCTTTCCATGTCACTTTTCCTGTAAAAACAAAGAATAAAAAAATGTGTCATTATGAATACAGTTTCCTGAATTATGAATTACCTCCAAATTTCCTGAAAAGGCTGTAGTAGGTATCAGCTGTATATTGGCAAAAATTCAAGAAACGGCCTCGAGATAAAAGAAACTATGACCGAGCGCAAAAATGTATTGTTTACGGTTTGACTAAAATCATTTTATTTTAATGTTTCCATTCACCTGGCTGTGACATAAGTATCGGCAGCCATGTTGGATGTTTAACCCTGAACGTTACCAGCTTCAGAGTACCTGGTTGCACTCCTGAACCGGGCTTAGATAAAAAAGACTACATGCAATCCAAAAACAGTTGTTTATCTTCTGCGTAATATCTAAATGATTTTTTAAAAATCGTCTTCTTCAAACCTAATTTGTATACCTTACCTTTCCTAGGCCTGTTTCTTACGGCGTGCAGGACATTCCCGCAGTAGTGGAACAGGAAGTCGTGTGGAGACGGTTGCTTGGCCCCGCCTAGCAACGGCAGGATGTTCCGCCCGTCCATCACCCTGTCCTGGGGAAGTGGGGCCTTGAGGATGTCTGCTACCGTGGGGAAAATGTCCATCTGGCTGGTGGCCTCTGTTACTATAGTACCGGGCTTGATTTTTCTGTGGACAATGTAAAAAGAAAAACATATATGAAGTACATTCTCTGTACTGTTGACACAACTGCTCGGAAAAAACGACACACAAGCATGCTCCAAGAGCAGTGTACATAATACTACAATACATTGTTCTTTGCAGAAGTGTAGCAGTTACAGAAGACCTATATTTCCATCTTCGTGTGCCATTTTGGAATCTGTTCGCGCGAGAGCACAGTCTGGCGAGAGTGTGCGAGAGTTGAAATGTTTGAAAGTTACCTTGGCCACTGCACGACTGTGGGCATGCGGATTCCTCCTTCAGAACCTCCTTGTCCCTTACTACCTGTGATGGTGGGTGTAGAATACGTGAAAAGTAAATATATAGTATGTAGTGCATCATCACCATCACCAATCCTTTTGCCGTAGAAATGCTTTTAATATGTATATGGTTTCAAAGGCCGAAAAATCATAAGGGGAACTGGGAAATCATCAGACGAACTTGAACCAAACATCTGCCTCACGACGATCGACTTGGGACGCGTGTTCATTGACTTTGACTTTATTCAGATCCACATTTAGTATAACCCATCAAAATGGCGCAGGCTACGTGACGTCAGAGTCACGTGGCTGAAAATACGCTTACCTTTATAAATACCGTTCGACCCTCCAGCATCTCCTATCTCCATATGGGCGCCGTTGTCAGACGTGAAGTACACAAAGGTGTTGTTGGTCAAACCCAGCCTCTCTAACGTTGCCATGACAACCCCGATGCTCCAATCCATCTCCTCCAGGGTGTCGCCATAGAGACCGTGTCGGCTTTTCCCGCGGAATTCCTTATAAGGTAAAAGGGCGGTGTGCGCGTTCCAGTAGGAGACTTCCAGCAAGAACTGTTCCTTCTTTGCTTTCCTTTCTTCAAGGAACTTGACGGCTTCGAGAGTCATTCTGGGAGTGAGGGTAGAAACGTCGTACGGCTGCTCTATGACGTCATCATCCCTCATCATGACGCAGTTAAACTGTGTACCGTTGGCCCCTAACGCATAATTAGATATCACAGCTGACCAACCAATGACGGACAGAATAATAAGTGTTTTCCATTGAATGTACTGGAAATATTTGAGCGCCAAAAGGCAGAGGAATATGCTGACCGATATGTCCCATACGTGGAACCGGGAAAACGCCCTATCCGTGGCAAACTTCCCCCCGGCTCCTGGAGTCACATTGTCCGGGTCGCACTCGGGAGCGTTTGAACCAGGAAATCCGTAGAAGAAGTCGAACCCGAACTTGTTGGGGTGGTGGCAGTGGTCCCCTACCCATTTGCAGTTTAGACCAAGATGCCATTTTCCTGAAAAAAGGAATCATTCCAAAATGTTAAAACCATCTTGCTTTGAGATCATTATGTCTATGCTTTTCATTTCAAAAATAAGGAACAAATGACAGTTTTTTCTCACCTATCAGTGCTGTTTTGTACCCATGATCCTTTGCCATCTGAGGGAAAGTGACCTCTGACCTTGGTAGCCCGGATGGAGCAGCCAGAAAGATGTAAGCCATAGGACTATCCGTTCCCGCCATTCCTGTGATTTGTAGGAAATAATTGTATGTAATATATGTATACAGTTTCAGGCTAGCAGCGAAGAAACATTTTATGGGTGCGTATGTTAAAGAAAACCCGGACATCACCCAATCTTCGACAAGAGGTCTCTACTTCTGTATACATTTTTGTATTATTAAAGCTAAGGTCACACCAATTTAATTTCTTGGTTCTCGGATTTCCCGACCAATTTTTTTCCGATTTGGAAAAAAAATTGTCCCAAGAAAAATAATATAAGTTTTGCTATTGCAGACCTTCAACTGAAAAACCATTCCAGGGGGCACATACTGCTGATAAACCAATCGGAGCACTTATTTGCAGTCACATGATCAGAACAGTGGTATAAAATCAAAGGAAGAGATTCATTGGATAAATCATGCCATGAAAAGCTGAAAACTTGACTACTCACCTTGTTTTTTTGTGTTTATATAAGTTCACCACAGACTTTTTGCAAATTTTTTTTTCGACCGACCGCCCCAATATTTTTCTGAAACAATCCGAGAACCAAGAAATTAAATTGGTGTGGCCTAATGCGCAAACATGGAATCAATAGCGTGCCTGATTGCGCATTATGTCGTAAACCTCTGGTGGATAATCTCCAGGCAGATTTACCAGTGGCGTAAGATAGTTTCAAAGCTGGCCGCTAAGGAGTACAGCCGGCATTAGCCACTCCTAGACCGGCTTCACTCCTCTGGCAGCATTATAATTTTGATACTAGTACTATCTTATGCCACCGTAGGATCTGCTTGGAGATTACTGGTGGAAAAAAAGGACAAGAGTTCTTACCAAATCTGACGGGAAGGCGTCCAGTCAGGAAGGCTGACCTGCTGGGGGTACAGACGGCAGCGGCGGCCAGGTGCTGGGTCAACTTGGCACCGTTAGCGGCGATACTGTCGATATTCGGGGTCCTGAAAACCACAGGAAGGAAATGACATGTATAACCTGACGTTACAGCATAATGAAGTCATATATGCTAAACGTCAAGTAAATCACATCCAGTGCACTTGATATGTATGGTTGTTTGAGAATTAAGTTAAAGACTCCTTGATACAAGGTCCCATGGGAAATATGATTATGACCTACAGGTGTTTCATCGTGCAAAGGTGAACTCTTAAGGTCAATTTGATAACTAGGGTTGAAAATTGAAATGTAACATACGCACAATGGTTAACATGCATGCGTGTATTCAGGTCGAAATTCTTGAAGCGGAAGACGTCCACTGAATACGACTTTTCACCGCCGAGTTGACATTTTTTTGTCTACCGCCACGTGAACTATACCCTGCAAGCCAGACTTTAAGCCAGGGCCGGCAAACTCTCGCCCTGCATGGCTCCACCCCGGGGTGCTTATCTAAGGTCCTCGGGAAGACCTGCCCTGGCTGCCGAACAAATTCTCTGCCGGCCCTGGCGAAAAGTCTGGTTTCCAGGGTACGTGAACTACGCGTCTGTGAGTCTGTACGAGCGGTCAATGACCCCGAGCCGAAAGGTTTGAGGTGTGGCCAACTTGCGCGAGCGGTCAATTATGACCCTGATTGTGATAGGTTTGGGGAGTACACGATTGGTCGGTCAAACATTCCACAAAAGTCCTTTCCGAAGCACACGACAACTTCCGATTCCACGTCGCCGGAGAGGGACAAATCACGAAAGAAAAGACGAAGGGGGCGGGACCGATCGTTTTGCTCAACAGAGCAGTGACGCGCCGAACAAAAATGTATAATCAGCACCAGTAGCTAACTTTCAGTAGATTTAGTGTTTCAAATTCCTTATCGTACACATTTATTCACGTGGCATATGAAAGGCAGAGGCCTTACCGGATCGTGTCGTTTCCGAAGCAGCCGATGTCTCCGATTCCCACGTCGTCGGCGACGAGGAACACGAAGTTGGGCCGATCGTCCGCTCGGGAGATCGGCAACACGACGGACAGGAACACCAACCATAGAACACTCGCCATCTTGACTGGACGCTGAATCTGTGGTTAAAATGCGCTAACCTTATATATATACTAGTAGTACGGTACCCGTAAATTACCCGCTAGATTAAGTAAACAATAGCTGATCGAGGTCGAGTTCACGTAAGTTTTCCGTGATAGCGAGTTTCTCCCCCCTTCGAAGGGGGCAGAAACTATCACGCTATCACGGAAAACTCGCTATCACGGCAAACTCCCTTCCTCAACAAACTCCCTTTCCCGGCACAATAGAACATAGCCAACGTTGAAAATCGCGGACCAACCGTGTGCGGTTATCCGTTGTGCAATTACTGTAAATGTATCTAAGTTCGCGGGGGATTTGATTTCGCGGGTACCAGGAAAAGGGATTGTTGGCGGTAGCACCTTGCACTATACTCTCTTACTGCCATGGATAAATGTTCGCGGTGGATTAAGTTCGCGGTAAAGTGGTCACCGCGAAAACCGCGAGCATAAAACCACCACGAACATTTCTGAATTTACAGTATCTGGCTTCTACTGTATTCATTTGATAAAAGGGCCATTAAAGGAACTCTGCAACGCTATGGGGTCATTGACCGATCGTACAAATATGTCGGCCAAGGGTCACGTTACAACCTACCAGTACTGTAAACAACACACCTGTCGTAGCCGGTAAAATTCACCTTCCAAAAAACTCTTTCTTTCTATTCAATAGTTGTTATACTTTCAATTTGATGGACATAAATCTGAATATTGAAAGGATGCGATCTTTCATTGTCACGTTCGAACTGTCCACATGGGCATGTGTGCGTGTACTCAGTTATTGTTTACTTAATCTAGCGGCCAAAAGCAAAGGGTGCCGTGTAATGTATATCAGGTACGTAATACTCGCACTCAGATTCAGCGTCCAGTCAAGATGGCGGGTGTTCTATGGCTGGTGTTCCTGTCGGTCGTGTTGCCGATCTCCCGAGCGGACGATCGGCCCAACTTCGTGTTCCTCGTCGCCGACGACGTGGGAATCGGAGACATCGGCTGCTTCGGAAACGACACGATTCGGTAAGGCTTTCTTCTTCTTTCATACTGCCTAGACTCTAAAAAATAGTCTAATTCAAGAGATTATTGGCAGGCTACGCATGAGTTTAATTACAATACAAGTGACCGGTACAAATAGACATGGGAAAAAGAAGGGATAATGCTCAGGGAAATGAAAACAAACTGATTTGTGCGTGCAAAAGACAGGACAGGTGAATTAATAATAAGTGGGTTAATAGAACATATACATGTATTTACATATATACAAGACGTGTGGGGTGGCTTTTATCGTGTTTGTTGGAATTTCCGTGTTGTGACAATAGTAAATTATCTAAACACCTTTTCGTACCATTTGCAGCTGTTCTGGTAGAAATTGGAAAGATGCAATGTTTTCATTTCCCAAATTAATCGAGTTGGCAGTTATCAGCAAAAACGAATCACACCAAACGCACCATATGCAAAACTTGAAGCTTTTGTACATGCTGGGGTCATTGACCGCTCGTACACTGAGTAAATGTGAACTTCATTATGCGGCAGAGCGGTAGCTAAGCAAATGGTACTTGCTCTGACGCCCGCTTAATTTCTTCGTTTCAGCTCGAAAATAATGTGTTTGTAGAAAAGGGGTAACATAATCTGCGATAAAAACAGAGAAGTGGAAGCATAACTTTTCAAAAATACACTGAAAACAAGAAAGGTGCAAAACTCAAGATTTGACCGAAACAAAGAAAAAAAGGATTTTTGAAAATATTTTAGATGTATTGTCTTTCAGTTTTCTGTAGAATATCTATACCTTCCAAATAACATTCAAATGTGTAGGACAAGGAATTTGAAACACTTAATGCCGATTACGTTTTGCCAAACGTGTTACCGATTTTTGTCGAATTTCTGACTCATAGTGTTATTGACCATTCGTACAAATCGTCCACCTCGAAAATCTGCCACATTCCGCCACGAATCACTGAGGGTCATTGACCGCTCGGACAAGCTGATCACTCGCGGAACCTTTCATGTTCTCCGAACTTGCCATACGTTGTACCCGTACAATTGTTGCGCAATAAAGATTGATTGATTGATTGATTGATACTTGGGGTCATTGACCGATCGTACAAATATGCAGACACGTTGTTATGTGGCGATTGGCAAATCATGTTGAGACTTTGAGACTTTATGACTTTACCAGTTTAACAAAGTCATTCTACTGTATAAGGATGTTCTATATAATGTCCTTGTGTCAACTCAGCGGTACGTAGCGTTAGTCGTACAAGTACGGCGCATCCAACTGACGCTTATCTAAAGGTGGGGTCACACGTGCGTATATATATTCAAGTCCGTTTGAGGTGCGTATGATGCTCCACAGGTCGCGTGAAAAATAGTTCAAATTGGACAAATATAGATACAAAACATGTCAGATGAGTTAGCTGACCGAGAGGTATGGTTAGCGACCCAGCTAACTCGATCGTCTGACACGTTACCTTGTTTACGTTTGTCCATTTTTAAAATTTTTTTCCAACGACCTGTGGAGCCTGGTGGAGGCAAATACTCTCATGCGCGCCTCATACGGACTAAAATATATACGCATGTGTGACCCCATCTCAACAAATGTTTGAAGTGAATACGTATTAACCATTCCGTGTAATTGGCGACCAAAGTACGACAGATTTAACATTGCTCAGCTCACCTTGGCACAAGGACACGCCTGTAGCTAATTATCATGTTAGGGGACCTTGCTAAATAGATGATTTCAACATACTTTATTCAAATACAATTCCATCTCTACAACTGGATAAAAACGGATATTTACTTCCGGACGTTTCGAGTGACATCCATCACTCTTCTTCAGCAAAAAAGGAATGAACTAGTCAGAACGTCCAGAAGTAAATATCCGTTTTTATCCAGTTGTAGAGATTGAATTGTATATGGATATTGCTTACCGTATGTCTAACCTTCATAAACCCAACATACTTTATGTTTTATATTTATACACCATTTCCCTGTTGTGTTTTCAGGACCCCGAATATCGACAGAATCGCTGCTAACGGTGCTAAGTTGACCCAGCACCTGGCCGCCGCTGCCGTCTGTACCCCCAGCAGGTCAGCCTTCCTGACTGGACGCCTTCCCGTCAGATTTGGTAAGAACTCTTGTCTTTCCTTTTCGTTCTGCCAGGGGCCGTAAAATTATTATGTGCATTAGGTTTAATTATATACAGAACCTGGACGAACTCTTGCTGAGAGGGTGTTATCTTTTATCCGTACTAGATTCATTCTAGCCTGATTAGATATCGCTCATAGCAGCCCGCCCAACATCCGCCGGCTCCATAGCGGGGAGGGGCTAGTTACAGCCCTGGACAGTGGAGTTTGCGTTACATAGACTAGTTTCATACAAAACATTGCGAGCTCATGGGACCTCCGGAGTTTTCTAGTACTTGCACTCTACATTATACATATGAAATGTTTTATATTGCTTGCTAGACTGGAATTGTAGATATATATATATACAGTGGAAGCCAGTTAATTGCACGTCGGATAAACGCACACTTAGGTCAATTGCACGGAATCCCAAAATCCCGTGGCGGTGCGGTCCAACTCGGTAACTTTATTCTCGCATTATCGCACACGCCGGATAATTGTACGGGATTCGCTGGTAAATTGGGTGTGCAATTAAGCGGCTTCCACTGTATATATGTATTACATACACATACAATTAATTCCTTGCAATCACACAGGAATGGCGGGAACGGATCAACCTTTGGCTTACGTATTCCTGGCTGCGCCATCCGGGCTACCAAGGTCAGAGGTCACTTTCCCTCAGATGGCAAAGGATCATGGGTACCAAACAGCACTGATAGGTGAGAAAGCTGTCGTTTTGTCGTTTTCTTTTAATAAACGGTATAACGCTAGTTTACCTTTATTCGTGGGGTAACCTATATTCGTTTTTTAAGGACATCAAGTCGAAGGACGGCGGTTTCAAATTGTAATATTTTCAAAATATAGCAGTTTGAACTCATATTTCATAGGAATGATAAAAATACCTTACTTTTGAAAACAACGGATATAGGTTACCCCGCGGATAAAGGTGAACTACCGTTAGATATATAATGATCTCCAAGCAAGATAATCTTGATATTTGGGAATGAATCCTTTTTTCAGGAAAATGGCATCTTGGTCTAAACTGCAAATGGGTAGGGGACCACTGCCACCACCCCAACAAGTTCGGGTTCGACTACTTCTACGGAATCCCTGGTTCAAACGCTCCCGAGTGCGACCCGGACAGTGTGACTGCTGGAGCCACGGGAAAATATGCTGCGGATAGGACCTATACTCGGTTCCGTGTATGGGAGGTAGCGGTCAGTGTTTTCCTTGGCCTTTTGGCGCTCAAATATTTCCAGTACATCCAGTGGAAAACCGTTATTGTGCTCTCTGTGATTGGTTGGTCAGCTGTGATATCTAATTATGCCTTTTGGGCGAACGGTACACAGTTTAACTGCGTCATGATGAGAGATGATGACGTCATAGAGCAGCCATACGACGTATCTACCCTCACTCCCAGAATGACTCTCGAAGCCGTCAAGTTCCTTGAAGAAAGGAAAGCAAAGAAGGAACAGTTCTTGCTGGAAGTCTCCTACTGGAACGCGCACACCGCCCTTTTACCTTATAAGGAATTCCGCGGGAAAAGCCGACACGGTCTCTATGGCGACACCATGGAGGAGATGGATTGGAGCATCGGGGTTGTCATGGCAACTTTAGAGAGGCTGGGTTTGACCAACAACACCTTTGTGTACTTCACGTCTGACAACGGCGCTCATATGGAGATAGGAGATGCTGGAGGGTCGAACGGTATTTATAAAGGTAAGGTTTTTTGCAGTCACGTGACTCTAACGTCACATAGCCTGCGCCATTTTGATGGGTTATACCCGCGTGCCAAGTCGAGACGAACGTTTAGTTCAAATTAGTGTTAACTTTTCAGTTTCCCTTTTGATTTTTCGGCCTTTGAAATCTTATATATTTGATAGCATTTCTGGTGATGATGATTATGATGCACTACATACTATATATTTACTTTTCACGTATTCTTCACCCACCATCACAGGTAGTAAGGGACAAGGAGGGTCCGAAGGAGGAATCCGCATGCCCACAGTCGTGCAATGGCCAAGGTAACTTTCAAACATTTCAACTCTCGAACACTCTCGCCAGACTGTGCCCTCGCGCGAACAGATTTCAAAATGGCGCCCGAGGATGGAAATATAGGTCTACTGTAACTACTACTGTACTTTTGCATTGAGCAACTCACACTGCTATTCCGTGGGGCATGCTGTACATATAAATTATGTGTCTTTTTCACAAACAGCTAACTTTATGTCTTTAACAATACTTGTATGATTCTTCTTTTTTTTTGCACATTGCTCACAGAAAAATCAAGCCCGGTACTATAGTAACAGAGGCCACCAGCCAGATGGACATTTTCCCCACGGTAGCAGACATCCTCAAGGCCCCACTTCCCCAGGACAGGGTGATGGACGGGCGGAACATCCTGCCGTTGCTAGGCGGGGCCAAGCAACCGTCTCCACACGACTTCCTGTTCCACTACTGCGGGAATATTCTGCATGCTGTAAGGTACAGACCAAGGAAAGGTAAAATATACTTCTTGGGTTTTGGTTTGATAAACAACCGTTTTCTTTTTGGATTGCATGTAGTCTATGTTACCTAAGCCTTGAGTAGAACTTAGCAATTTCTATGTTTAACCATCCAAGATGGCTGCCAATATCTACGTCACAGTCACGTGAGTGCAAAAATTCTACGGATAACCAAGGAGGTTAAAAGGACTTTTTAACCTCCTAGGGATAACGTTAGATAACGTTCAGCACAATCCGTTCTACGATGCTGTCTTCTATATTCATATTCGAATTCACCCAATTTGTTTTGTTTTCTTCGTTTTGTTTTGTTCTTACAGGAAAAGTGACATGGAAAGCTCAATTCGCTACCTACCCCTGGCTGCCTGGTACAACACACTGCAGTGTCGACCAACTCGCTTGCTTCTGTGGCACCCAATGGGGTGTCACGTTCAACGATCCGCCATTGCTGTATGACATCACTAACGACCCTACAGAAGACCGACCAATCAGCGCCGACTCTAACCCGAAGTACCAAGAAGTTCTTAACGTCATCACAAAAGCTGTTAAAGAACACAAGCAAAGCTTGACTAAAGTAGATAATCAGTTCACGATGCCACGTTTCTTCCCTCGTCCTTGGCTGCAGCCATGTTGTAACTTTCCCTACTGCAACTGTCGGGAAGGCGTTGATTTGTCCCCCCTTAAAATCACTGTCAAATAATGATAATGATATTTAAGGGGGAATTCTATCGTAGGCTGTTTCATTCCAAAATGTGCCAAATTCCTTCAAGTACAAACGCTCACGTTTGAATGCTGTTTAGAAAGTATAGTACGATTTCTGATCACCATTGTTAGTACCAAGTTAGAAAGTCTAAATGTCTTTTTTTTTTCGAATTCTGCCTGGAGACAACGTCTAATGAACTGTGATCGGCTCAGCTCTACTTTAGATTTGCAAAATATTGATACTTTGGAAACTTGTTTTTCAATCTTAACTCATGGCAAATGTTGAATATGCCAAGTGATATCAAATTAATGAATGATTTATGTTAAATTAATTGTATGAATAAATAAAGGTTCAAGCTGAAGAATAGTATGTATATGCAATACGCTAGACATCCAAAAATTGTTGAAGTGTTAAAGATACTGCTAAATGTAATTTTTCAAATTGAAATTAAAACTAGTCGATAAAACCCATTCAAAGAATATCTTGTCCAGCCATGCTTAATTTTTTTGCCGGTGCTACCACCGGCTTTGAGACGGGAGAAGCGGGTCTTTCAACCATTCGTTTTGTTTGCATGGATGCATGGATCGGTCAATTTAACCAAACCCTTCTAATAGCCCTTCCATACACGTGATTACGTAATTGAGTTAGCGAAGCCGAACGGTCTACAGCTCTGGGTGCAGATAGCAATTTGCTTTTGCAACCGTGGATCGTGGGTTCGAACCCCACTTGTAACAATTTTTTTTTCTTTGTTAGACAAATCTCATGTAATATTTTTTTAATAGAAGACAGATCAATTCAGTAATTTGATGCTTAAAAACTATTTTTTTTTCATTTCATTTTGTTTAAAATCCAGGCTTTTTCCCAAAATACACACCGGCCAGATTTTTCAGAAGCTTTCTTGTTTCTACATTATTGCCCAAAATGAAATGGCAGGTTACGCTTACATAGTGGACTGACTAGATGTAAACACAGCCCACAATAACAAAGGAACAGATATGCAAATGTGCAAGGTGTTCAGTACATAACCAGCTGCTCTTGGCAGCAAGGGGCGGTTATACCGTATACCGGCCATGCCGATACGAATGTTGAACAAGTGGTGGACGTACCAGCTATTAAAGTATCTAGATATCACCTCAGATAAGAACTGGAGGATGCTGTCTTGTCTTGGCGACGGGTACCGGTCATTCATTGTATGCCACGCCTTACCAAAGGTGATGTGTCCTAATTTTCATACCGTTTGGCGAGTTTGAGTAATTATCCTTGGATATATATAAGGCTGGGTGTTAAAATTAAAGAATGGGTGGTGGAAGAAGTAGACTAAAATTGCATAAATGAAACTAGAGAAAAAGGTATCAAATTTTGAATTACTGGCAAAATGTTTTAAACAAATGATTTTATCAGACCAATCCGTTAAAATAAGGGCAAGCAAATGACAGTCCAATACCATAGCCCAGACTCACCACCGTCAAAAAGTAGAAACGTAGAAAAAAAACATGAACATTTAGATAATTGACAGGAAGGAACTGAGTCATTGGTCCAATTATCAATTAAAATGCTATAATTGGTTAAACTACTAGTTGTGCCTGTTATTCAGGATCGGTTCATTAGGTAATTATTTATTTAACCTAGAGGTCAACCAGGTCAATTAGATAAGTGGGCACAGATCAGTCAGCGTCCAGTCAAGATGGCGGGTGTTCTATGGTTGGTGTTCCTGTCGGTCGTGTTGCCGATCTCCCGAGCGGACGATCGGCCCAACTTCGTGTTCCTCGTCGCCGACGACGTGGGAATCGGAGACGTCGGCTGCTTCGGAAACGACACGATTCGGTAAGGAGGGCCGACTGTAATCCTTTCTTCGTGAGGGGTAGCGGGCTAGTTTGATTTACCATTATCACTTAATCGTAGCCACTTTAATTCAACGTTAAGCGTTGTCGGTAGATTATTATAGTGTTGGAAGGGGGCTGTCACCAATGATTCGGACATGTTAGATCCTGTTTTAAGAACCGTACGTTGCAGATGGTAATCCTTGGTTCCCAACGGACACGTGTTTTGACAATGTTATACGTCTGTTGTATATACATACTCTGATGTTAAGATAAGCCCACATTTCTCACCAGTACTAGTGGTCACTTATCTGGCATAGATATATCTGCTGTATAGAAGGAAAATTTGCTTGTCTTCTTTTTGAGTAGTAACGAGATAGCGTGATTCACCGTTAACCGTAGCCCATTGGCTTTACTTCAACAATAAGCGTTGTCAATTAAGTAATCGAAAAGAGTTATCGAGAGAGTCAGCGTGTGGTATATAAAGGCCTGATGATTAATATTTCCGCGTATGAAAACGTATCACTGGGCAAAATACTACACGTGCGTAATGATAACATGTACCGTGTCTACTCAGTGACTCCTTGCCAATATGAGACTTAAGTTGTTCGAAATTATCCCACATTTTGCACCAAAACCTTGAGGAACTAAATCTATTCTGGACCCTCCGAAACTCAAAAGGTATACTAGACTATGTTATGGAAAATGATGACCATCTACATGTTCAGAACACGAAATAAAAATGAATTTGGAGTTCCACAAACTTCCGTTCACTTCCAAAACTACACCCGTCACGTAAGAATTGGACTTTTGTAAGATTTTTGCCATAAATATGTAAGAAACACACCTAAAATACTTACATTAGGTAAAAAATTACATACAACAAGCTCGCTGTGTAACACCATAAACTTTAAAATAGATTTGTCTTATTCAATATAGATATTGTTTACTGATTGTCTAAACTTCATCAACGTATTTAGAATGGATGACTTTTCTTTTGCATATCAAAGCATTTTCCTAATTGTATTTCAGGACTCCTAATATCGACAGTATCGCTGCTAACGGTGCCAAGTTGACCCAGCACCTGGCCGCCGCTGCCGTCTGCACCCCCAGCAGGTCAGCCTTCCTGACTGGACGCCTTCCCGTCAGATTTGGTAAGAACTCTTGTCTTTCCTTTTCTTTCCAACAGAGGGGGCGGGGTCTGTATAACGCAAGCAGGTACGCCATAAGGTCGTTCAGACTTCCGAGTACGCATGCGCTGCAACAGGAATTGTGGGTAACAATTATATATCAAAGGTGAAGGCCCTTGAGACATAAACTGAACACGCCTGAACATTGCAATGAAAATCGACACAATGGTCGAGACGAGAACTGTTGGGGGCCTGCACTTTTAACGGTCGATCCCCAAATCTGTGCCTCTATCTTCTGAGATTCTGATTCCACCGCTTCTATGGGCCACAATGAGTACTTCTGATTTTCCCTGTCCTGTTTTTGTTGGCCACGACAACCTGAGACAGTCCACGTGTGGAAGACATCCGCAGATCCAACCTTGCACCCAAGCTCTGCACCAGGTCCTGCTCCAAATCTTACAGTTTCCACGCTCAGCTCCAAATCCTCCCTGGTGCTCCGCTGAATCCTGCCTACAACACCAATATTAGAAGGTCCGTTTGAAGTAATAATTCAGCACACCAGTTATGTCCTTTCAACGTTTTATTCACGTCCTGGCCTCACAGCAGTTCCTGACAGACTCACTGTCCAGCTGCCCCCACTCTCTAGCCTCCGTTGGGTCCTACCATTTCACACACTTGTAGAGGGGGTTTGACTCAACACACAACACATATTACCCATAACTCCTGTCGCCGCGCATGCGTACTCGGGGGTGATAACGAGCTTATTGGTGACACATTTTGTTCAACGGACCCAGCGACCTCTGGCGGAATAAATGTATATTTTATCCGTAAATATTTTCACCTCGGATACAGGTTGTATCTCGTGTACCAGTGGAAGCCAGTTAATTGCACGTCGGATAAACGCACACTTCGGTCAATTGCACGGAATCCCAAAATCCCGTGGAGGTGCGGTCCAACTGGGTGTAACTTCGCATTATCGCACACGCCGGATAATTGCACGGGATTCGCTGGCAAATTGGGTGTGCAACTAAGCGGCTGTATATACACACCAATGAAACGTTTCTTGCTGTGAATAAACATCCAAACATTTCTTTTATCAATATGTTCTTTCTGTTGCCTCAAAGGAATGGCAGGAACGGATTTACCTAGGGCTTTGATATTTCTGGCTGCTCCCGCCGGGCTACCAAGGTCAGAGGTCACTTTTCCTCAGATGGCAAAAGATCATGGGTACCAGACAGCGCTAATAGGTGAGTTGAAATATCGTTTTAATTTGCAGGTGGTTTTGAACATTGTAATGTGCAGAAACCCAGGTAATTTCGACATTTTGGAACATTTTCCCGCTTTCCTAGGAAAATGGCATCTTGGTCTGAACTGCAAATGGGCAGGGGACCACTGCCACCACCCCAGCAAGTTCGGGTTCGACTACTTCTACGGACTTCCTGGTTCGAACTCCCCCGAGTGCGACCCGGACAACCTGAGTGACATGTTTACGGGGCCAACGGCAAAAATCTTCACCAAAAGGATGTATTCCCGTCTCCGTCTTTGGGAGATAGCGGGCAGCCTTTTCCTTGGATTTTTGGCCCTGAAGCATTTTCAGTATATCAAGTGGAAAACCTTTATTGTGTGGTCTTTCATCGGTTGGTCAGCGATAATACTTCTATATGCCTTTTTGGCCAATGGCAGACAGTTTAACTGCGTCATGATGAGAGACGATGACGTCATAGAGCAGCCGCTCGACGTTTCTACCCTCACTCCCAGAATGACTCTCGAAGCCGTCAAGTTCCTTGAAGAAAGGAAAGCAAAGAAGGAACAGTTCTTGCTGGAAGTCTCCTACTGGAACGCGCACACCGCCCTTTTACCTTATAAGGAATTCCGCGGGAAAAGCCGACACGGTCTCTATGGCGACACCGTAGAGGAGATGGATTGGAGCATCGGGGTTGTCATGGCAACGTTAGAGAGGCTGGGTTTGACAAACAACACCTTTGTGTACTTCACGTCTGACAACGGCGCTCATATGGAGATAGGAGATGCTGGAGGGTCGAACGGTATTTATAAAGGTAAGGGAGTTTGCAGCCACGTGACTCTGACGTCACTTAACCTGCGCCATGTTGGTGGATTATACCCGTGTGTCAAATCTGTTTGCAGCCACGTGACTCTGACGTCACTTTGCCTGCGCCATATTGGGGGGCCAAACTCTAGATAGACGTTGTGTTACACTCGAAAGAAGACCCGTCTGTGTTGGTAGAAGTTGGTTGACTTACACTGTAGATTTTCCAGTATACATCCACAACTACACTGGCGGAGAAAGCTGTTTGTATTTACAAGTTTTAACGCGCGTGTGAGCATTTCACAGACAGCATTTTATGGCATCTTACATACTTGATACAACATCCACATGATCATCTCATGATATAAGTTACGTTAACTTACCAATTGCTCTTGATTTAACTACAAAAATATGGAGTAATCTTTCAGACCTTGTAACGTTCGCATGCGTTTCCTAATCCCTAATCATGCAAATACTAATGATAGAAATGTGCACTTTTTGCCCACTTTCTATCCACTCTAACAGGTGGTAAAGGGCAAGGAGGGTCTGAAGGGGGAATCCGTATGCCTACACTTGTGCAGTGGCCAAGGTACTCAAACATTTCAACTCTCGCTCATTCCCCTAAGAATGTGCTCTCGCTGAGCAGATTCCACCATGACTTGCGAGACCGATCAGAAACAAGTCTATTGTTATATACACTACTGCAATAAGCAACTTGCACTGCTAATTCGTGCTATATGCTGTTGCTTTTTCACAAACAATTAGGTAATTAATAATACAAAGTAGGCTTCTATATGTACCTAATGTTGTATCTGATTTGCCTGTCTTTCTTTTTACATTGTCCACAGAAAAATCAGGCCCGGTACTGTAGTAACAGAGGCCACCAGCCAGATGGACATTTTCCCCACGGTAGCAGACATCCTCAAGGCCCCACTTCCCCAGGACAGGGTGATGGACGGGCGGAACATCCTGCCGTTGCTAGGCGGGGCCAAGCAACCGTCTCCACACGACTTCCTGTTCCACTACTGCGGGAATGTCCTGCACGCCGTAAGATACAGGCCTAGGAAAGGTAAAGTATACTAGTACTACCTGGGTTTGAAAAGGACAAATCGTTTCAAGTCTTAGGCAAACAATCAACTTTTTGGGCTTGCTTACAGGCCCAGGAAAGGTATGAAAAATTTAGAGTTCCACGACCTCATCCTGTCGCCAAATGCTGTTAATGTTTGCGACTGATGTATAAATAATATTTCTCATTGATTATGCAAATAAGGGCCTCATGTTTATTGTTCAGTTTGTCATTTAATTGTCCAAAGTAAGATAATGTTATTCTAACAAAGAAGGCTGCGTTCGCATCTCCTCATTAATTATTATTTCACGTAACTTCCAAATGCCGCCAAAAGTCGACAAAGAAATTAGAGTATATTTTCTATTAATTTTACCCTCTTTCTCAGTCACACGTGTTATGGGTTTAAACATTAGATGCTTCGGTTTCCTAACAGTTTATCGATGTGCATTTCATTTTGTCAAGCATCCCTGACGCTATCTTCATCCAGAATTCCTGACATGTTAACCATTTCCTGAGTTATTTTGTTTCGAAGTTTCTAACAAAATTGGCCCCTAGCCTGCAGTTCTGACAAGCAACTAGGGGGCGCAAACCAACAGCACATACTGTCTGAACAAAGAAGCTACCTATACCACTGAACCTTTACAACGATAGCATGTAACGATAGCATGTCCTGAATGCCAGACACCAAAATCGGAAGTTCCAGTGCAGCGCCAGAGATAGCCACCAGGGACACATCTTGACTTACCATGATACCATAAGGATCCACCTACAGCAAACACAAACACACAGATTCTCTCACTATGATTCATTCTACTTGGATGCTATGGCTTTTCTATACAGTGGAATCCGCTTAATTGCACACCCAATTTGCCAGCGAATCCCGTGCAATTATCCGGCGTGTGTGGTAATGCGAAGTTGCCCAGTTGGACCTTACCGCCACGGGATTTGGGGATTCCGTGCAATTGATCGAAGTGTGCGTTTATCCGACGTGCAATTAACTGGCTTCCACTGTATTCACAATCACGCTGTTTTGTTCTTATAGGAAGTGTGACATGGAAAGCTCACTTCGCTTCCTATCCCTGGCTTCCTGGCACATCACACTGCGGTGTCCAACAAATGGTTTGCTACTGTGACGTCCAATGGGGTGTTACCTTCAACGATCCGCCATTACTGTATGACGTCACTAACGACCCAACAGAAGACCGACCAATCAGCGCCGACTCTAACCCGAAGTACCGAGAAGTGCTTGACGTCATCACGAAAGCTGTTGAAGAACACAAGCAAAGCCTGACTAAAGTAGACGACCAGCTCGCAGCAGGACCGCTGTTCCTCCCTCGACCGTGGTTGCAACCATGTTGTAACTTCCCTTTTTGCAACTGCCAGGAAGAGGTGGATTTATCCTCTCTTAAGATCACTGTCTAAGAGAGAAAGTAACATTTAAAGAAGGGATATTTCATTGACTAACTCATTGCAAAATGCGCAAACGTAACGATCGAACGCTGTTCAACGAGTACATGTATAGCAAGCGTCCTGATTTCCATTGTTAGTGACAACTGGAAATCTCTACGTGTCTAGAACACCTGTCTCATTCTGTCTGAAGACAGACTAAATACTCTCTTCTCTAAAGATCACGAAATAAAGATTATTATGATTGTTAACTGTATAAACATAGTGTATATCAAATTCATGATCAATCAACATTGAATTTGATTTTTTTTTAATACACCAGCCAGCGATATCTTGCTGTTAAAGATGCTACTGACCACTACATGACTTTGTGGCATCTTCCATATTTAAGACAGATAATGAATGTTGTGTATTTAATTCGATTCTATGAAAGCTAATGGAGAGCCTACACTTGGAGTTGGTGTTTGGGGAAGTTCGTCGATATGGTAAAAAGGTAAAGTTAATTTAAAGATATCAATGTGTAAGCGTGATCTTACCACCTATATTTCAATTTCTTTACTATTCAGAAGTACTGATTTGATTTCTTTGATTTTATCAGAATTAACGTTACAAACGGTATAATTACACGTGCGTCACAGACAGTGGCGTACTGTACTGCATACTTACCTGTTCATCAAATAAACATGATACAAAGATAATTTTGATTACTTCAAAAGTAACGTATTCGATTAACGTCGTTGGCAAATGTGAGTGAATGTTACACGTTTGGGAACGCAAGATATATGGCTAAATGTTCTAAATGTTCTTAGTATTGTGACGGTAATCATAATCTCGGTAATATGCCCTCTGGATGTCCTATGGCCACAACAATTTAATTTCTTGGTTCACGGATTCACTCGCTCCTATTTTTTGGAAAAAAAATAAAAATAAAAATTACCACTCAGCAAATTTTCACCATTAATGAAACCATTTACCAACTTTCTGGTGTAGTAAATTGGCCTTTATATCATAAGCTCCTTAAAATGTGGGTATTGTTATTGTAGTTATATTTTTCATTCATGAAGAATGGGACAAACATAAAAACTGACACTACTTTTGTAATTTTCAACGAACAGGTGCTGTTACTGTACAGTAATAGTGGTTTTGTACTTTTTTCAAGCTGAAAACTTTTTATTCTTTATGTTTTGGATTAGCCCTTACCTTTACCCCAACCATTTTACAATTTTTATTTTTATTTTTGTTTCGCCCTTTCGCTCCATATTTTTTATGAAAAAATCCGTGAACCAAGAAATTAAATTGGTGTGGCCTAAGTCCAGAAAAAGGGTTGACCTAGGTATCTTTATCTGTCTTTCATCTTTTATTTGTATGTCTGTCCAAGACTCAATAAAGATTATACTGAACACATTACGTCATAGGTGAATACATAATGAGGCAGGAATTTTTTTGTGGTGTCCGATTTGTCAGATCAATCATGACGTCACCAGACTAATTAGATACGCTATCAGTTGTGTGGTTCAGACCCTTTCGAGAAAAGCTGCCCTCCGTTAGGTAAAGCACGCTGTTTGTTAGGAGTTGAATCTTATTCACTTTCACAGGTATGCGCCTTGCTTTCCATTGATAATGTAACATTCTTGCAATACTTGCGATTGTGTATGTACATGTACATCATAAAATTAGTGTGCTTTATGCATTGGGGGGTACAGACTACTATAGCTATTTCACCATTGTTTGTATTTTAAAAGCTGTGCTGCAATACCTACATATATTATGAAATTAAATCCTTCGACTGAATAAGTTAAACTGTACTAAAATTCGCCATGATTATAGAACATCTCGGATCTGCCCTATTTGTATACGTAGTTACAAAATGGAACAGCATAACATGCTATTTATTTTAACCCCCTTGCGCATTAGCAGCCAAAATATTCGTTTTTAAAAATCATTAAATTTCACTAAATTTTTGACTACTAGGTTTATTAAGGGTGACTGGCATAGATCATTAGTGATTCACAGGCGAAGTGCCCTTGCCTCTTTTTAAAGAAGACTAACGTATAGCTACAAGATGGAGAAATATTTTTTGAACACGACACTCCTGGTCTTCTCGGAAAGTATCGTTAACACTTGAAAAACCGGTTATGTAGCATTCTAGTTTTGAGACAACAATCGTTACACGCCGCTTAGTGTTTATAATTATCTACGTACATGCGATCATGTTTCCACTGTTTACTGTCTATCATGTTTTATGCTTATAAATTCATGTAGAAATGTTGCAATCAATACAAACATCTGACCGTTTCCAAAATCTTATCCAGTTGCCTAAGTAACTGCCGTTTGGGGTATGTTATTACCTGGATGTCTAACCTTCATTGACGTATGTGTACTTATGTATAGCTTGTTGGCGATTTTACCACATTCACATACTCAATAGTACTGCAGAGAACTACTAGAAAGCAGTCATTTGTGAAAAATACATACTTCATACTGCCTATTTTCAGCTTCATTCTACATCTTTATCTTCATCAGCGTGCATTTTGAAGAGCGAATCATGCTGCCGGGGATTCGTCTCTGCCTCGTCCTTTCGGCTTTTCTCGGCGGCATTGCCTTCGTGTCTTCGGCAAGAGTCGGGCGCGACTCCCACAACTACCGATACGGGGTCATCTTCGATGCTGGCAGCACCTCCACCAAACTGCACGTCTACAGATGGGACCAGAACAGGCTCCCAACAAAGATGGCGGATCTGACGGAACTGAAGGTCACAGGAACCAGAAAGGTGAGTGTGTATAAACGTGTTCACGTATCCAACTGCGCATGGAAGATACTTCTTTTCTTTACCAAGCTATATCGATGCCCGAACGTGTATTGTTCAGGCAGTGAGGTTAAAAACTTAACTTCAGATCTCTGGAGCTTCTCCTTTGAAATATTGCCAATAATGCATCGCACTGCGCTTGCACAATTAAAACCATCCAGCTTTTTGTACGTATTGCAGATTCTTTATTGTAACTGAGTATAATATATACTGGGACAGAATTTAGCACTTTAGTATTCATATTCGGGGACATGCAGCGGTCATGACCTAGACAGGAAGCCTGTGGGCTAGGGTTTAAGCAGCAGTCGTTTCGGATACCTACCAGCTTTTCTTCGAACCAAATGTGTTTTGTTGGAAACGTTCCAAAACAATAACTATCTGTTCTGTTTCCAGGTGAAGCCAGGTATCAGTTCGTATGTCACCAACCCACAGTTTGTGAAGCCTCAGCTCATCTTACTGTTGTACAGCGCCAAAACGGTGGTGCCAGAAAAACTTCACAGCAGCACACCGGTGTACGTAAAGGCAACGGCAGGTAAAAGGGTTACGTCATCGTCGTTACCACTTGTAGATACAAAATCCATTTCTAAACCTTGGGAACAAATGATTAGGTTATTCAAATTACAGATATACAAATTGACTAAATAGAATAACCGAAATCAATGGGGAAAATACACAGCGACAGCTCTCTCTCAGCCACACTGAAAACGTATCAACTTTTTTTCAGGTGAAAGAGTAACGTTAATTTTGACGTTAAGTTTTACTTGTAAGGAATAGAGGATTGAGCAATGAAATCAAAGAGACGAAGATGTCTTTTTAATCTGAACCTTGTGAACAGCTAGCTACTGATAAATGCTTCATGTTACAGACAAACAAATGATTAAATGGAATAACCAAAATCAAAAGGGAAGGCACGGCTCTCTCCCAGTCATACTAAAACATATGAAACATTAACATTAAATTTGACGTTAATGCTTATGTGTTAGACATATATAGAGGAATCAGCAACAGTATAAAAGAGAGGAAACTTTTTTTTTCTGAAACAGGAATGCGACTGCTCAAGCCGGCTGACACCGACGCCATCTTCGACCAAATCAACGACCTCTTCCTGAACACGACCTTCAACCCGTTCAAGTTCGAGCGTGGATGGGCCAAGGTCATCTCCGGAGAGGAGGAAGGTGTTTTTGGCTGGATCACTGTCAACTTCCTCAAGGGCGTCTTCGAATCGAAAAGGTTAGTTGTGGACACGGCTCACTCACCAACATACGAGGGCGGTTCAAAAAGTAATGCCAGTGGTTTCATAACAGGCTCATTTTTGCATCGATTGAGTTGAAATTTGGCATGAAAGTACAAGAATGTATCCTCTCGAGATTAAAATATCTCAATTTGTTGTTCAGATTTTTATGAGTGACTGAGTTGAGTTCAAGGTGACCACACCCTTGTTATCCCGTCGGAAGAAATTAGAGGGTCAATTAACGTGCGATTGATAATGTTCCTGAATCACTTGAAGTTATTGTAAGAAACTAAAATTGCACATGTATCAAGTTGCATTTCTCTATAAGCCATATGCCTATTTTCATCTTTTAAATCCAACCATTTCTTCATTTTTCGTTCCTGGGGTGAAGTGAGGTCGACAGGGTCGTAATTAGCGGTGGATTAGGGGTGGGCTGCTTAAAGTTTCCGTAACCGACTTTTTTATTAACTGACAAAGATCAAACTTAGCACACTTCTTGGTCTTGAAACAGTTAATAATTGTGCCAAGTTTCGCATCTTTTGGCTAATGAAAAAGCAGTCTACAAAAACCTTTATTCAACAAATCACGTATTTGGCTATTAATCAAACAACCTGTGATATAGCAACTCGCTCCATACTAGTAGCTGTACAAGATTAACCAATAAGAGTTCAAACATGAAATTTGGCATGTCATCTATAGAGACGTTTGTTATTATACAGGTGACATTTCAGTTTCCTACAATAGTTTTAAAATGGTAAGATCTAGAGGAACTGATCTCCTGACAAACTTCTAAGAGTGTGGTCATCTTGAACTCAACTCAGTTGCTCATAAAAATCTGAACCACGAATTGAGATATTTCAATCTCAAGAGGATGTATTCTTGTACCTTGGTACCAAATTTCAACTCATTCGATGAAAAAATGAGCCTGTTATAAAACCAGTGGCATTACTTTTTGAACCGCCCTCGTAAGAATTGTGGACAGGGATCTATAGATAACTTTGTGAATTGAGCGAAAAAGAGAAATCCTTTCAGGGGCATTTGACTCTAAAAGCAGAAATATGTAGCCAAAAAACATTTGTGTAACAAGAAATTGAAGACCAACTTTGGACCCGGGCCGAGCCAACTTTCCATCCTGCTAGGCTCGGGTTACACCATCTTCTGCTTCACATCCTGTCACTCTACGGACACACACCAAAACAAACAAAAGTACATCAAATCGGAACACATCCTGAGTTGAACCATCCAACAAGGCGTGTTCGGCTGGATCACTGTCAACTTCTTGAAGGGCGTCTTCGACTCGAAAAGGTCAGTTTTTTTGGCGACGCCTCAGGGACTAGCCTAATGGTATAGTGTGTGTACCATTAGGATGGCCAATAATCCCCAAAATTGTACAGGCATGTCTGGATTTTTTTAAATTTTGTTTGCTTTCGGACAGACAAGAACAATGTGGCACTGCACTCAACGTATTTTAACAGTGCCACACACAAAGTACAGACAGTAGGTAAAAGTAGTCTTTTGCGGCTCTCCGACCGAAGTCAGGTACCCATCTTTACATCTAAGTGATGTGAGAAAGGTCGTGTAAAGACTTAAGTGCCTTTCCCAAGGGCACAACGACGGGGGCATGGCGGGTATCGAACTGGAGGCATGTAGGCCCCGAGCCCAACACATTATAGCTACCAGTTACGCAACATATGGCACTATAAAAGGTTAGTTGTGGACACGGTTCACTTACATCAAAATACAAATGCATTGGGCAGGTTCCAGATCATTTTGTGACTAAAACGAAAAAAAAATTACCTGTTGCAGCGACACGAAGACGTTCGGTGCCCTGGACATGGGTGGGGCGTCCACCCAGATCACCTTCCTCCCAACCGGACAGTTCTACGCTAACCTGTTCCCGCTGTACATCGCGGGAAGACGGTATGACCTCTACACCAACAGCTTCCTCAAGTTCGGACTGGACCAGTACAGGCTGCAGATGTACCAACATCTCTACCGGCAGACCGCTGACAAAAACGGTACAGGATCAAAACTAATCTCCAAGCAGATCGTATGGTGCCATAAGATAGTATCAAAGCTGGCAAAGGAGTATAGCCGGCCAAAGGGAGTCAAACGGGCACCGGTATTACCAAAATATAAACACACTCCTAGGCCGGCTTCACTCGGTACTCATCTGACAGCTTTTGATACTATCTTCCTTATGCTACCGTAGGATCTGCTTGGAGATAAGGTCAAAACTAGCTTTCAATATTGTAAATAGTCGTATCTAATATTTACACCTTCGCCAGGAAGGTTATATTTTGGGCAGCGTTTGCAGAAGAGCAGCATAACTCGAGATTGCCTGAATGGATTGTATTGATATTCAGTATGTGGGTAGGACTTGATAAGACCTGGAGAGAAATTAGATTTTTGGCACCCTAGCGGCTTGCTACTGTAGTGCAGCGGAACTTCCAGGTTTGATTCTGGACATGCTATGAGTGGTAGACAGCTCTTGTTTGTCTACATTTGTAATCATTGATTTGTACCAATCCAAATCTTCATTGGATTTGTTTATCAATTGTTTTGCATTTTCAGGATCGGTGTCTGTATAGTATTTAGACTTCTCTGCAAAAGAAATATGTTGATAAGGTAAAATCTTTTTGTTCCAGCCACCATTGACAGTCCTTGTGACCTGCAGGGGTACAACACCTCTGTTGACATCGGAGGCAATAAGATGGCAAAGATAAAGGGTAAGTTCTGTCAGAATATCTATTTGTGTGTTTATACGTGTTT